>NC_081399.1:5068353-5208353 GCF_030684315.1 Stegostoma tigrinum
CTTGCCCCTTGTCAGCCAGAGCCTGTATGTTGTCCAGATCTCGTTGTATTTGGACACGGGCTGCTTCAGTACCTGAGGCAGTCGCGAATGGGGCTGAAGCTACACTCCCCACTCCCACTTCCCACACCCCCCCCCCCCTTCCAAACACTCCCCTTTCATAGGGGCAGGATGGAAGTTGGCGGGGGGAGGTGGGACTGATCCGGGGGGCAGGGGAATTTGCGGGGAGGACAGGAGTGACACGGGGGGGGACTGATCGCGGGGGGGGGGGGCGTGGGAGGACAGGAGTGACACGGGGGGAGGTGGGACTGATCGGGGGGGGGATGTGCGGGGAGGACAGGAATGACACAGGGGGAGGTGGGGGGGGGGGTAGGTGGGAGTGACACAGGGGGTGATGTGACTGACCCAGGGGGGAAGGTGGGAGTGACACAGGGGGAGGTAGGACTGACCCAGGGCAGGGAGAGGAGGTGGGAGTGACAAGGGGTGGGGGTTTTGGGGTGGTGGTGGGAGTAACACAGTGTGGGGGTGTGTGATTTGGGGAGGGGGGTGGCGAGAGTGACACAGTGTGGGGGCGGGTGTTTGGGGAGGGGGTGGTGGGACTGACACAGGGTGGGGGTGGGGGGTTAGTGACACAGGGTGGGGGTGGGACTGACAGTGTGGGGGTGGGGGTTAGTGACACGGGGTGGAGGTGGGTTGGTGGGACTGACACAGGGTGGGGGTGGGGGTTAGTGACACGGGGTGGGGGTGGGGGTGGAGGTTGTGGGGGGGAGGGGGGGAGTGCGTTGTTACTGTGTGTTTTCACAAGGCAGGCTGATCAGGAACATATTGTCCAGTGCCTCGCTCTCTGTCAGTCACAAGGCCACGAGCTGATGCAGCCACCCCCCACACCCACCCACCCTCCCCCCACACCACCCAACTCCACCCCCAGCACCAACCCCACTCCCACTACTCAGTCCGAGCAGAGAGCAGGCACCCAGCAGCAGTGACAGCCAGGAGAGCGGGAGACTGTCTATCAATCCCCAGGTTATACCACTCACACCTGAAGCGGGGTGGTGGGGGTATTGGGCGGATGGGGGGGGTGCAGAAACCGAGGTGGGAGGGGATGTGTAATGGATCAGACCCAAACTGGGCTCTCAAGGGGCTGAATGGCCTCCTCCTGTTCCCTGTGTAACAGGCTGGGGAAGGGGCTAAATGGCCTCCCGCTGTTCCACTGTGTAACAGGCTGGAGAAGGGGCTGAATGGCCTCCAGCTGTTCCCCTGTGTAACAGGCTGGAGAAGGGGCAAAATGGCCTCCCGCTGTTCCACTGTGTAACAGGCTGGAGAAGGGGCTGAATTGCCTCCAGCTATTCCCCTGTGTAACAGGCTGGAGAAGGGGCTGAATGGCCTCCAGCTGTTCCCCTGTGTAACAGGCTGGAGAAGGGGCTGAATGGCCTCCTGCTGTTCCATGTGTAACAGGCTGGAGAAGGGGCTGAATGGCCTCCAGCTGTTCCCCTGTGTAACAGGCTGGAGAAGGGGCTGAATGGCCTCCAGCTGTTCCCTGTGTAACAGGCTGGTGAAGGGGCCGAATGGCCTCCTGCTGTTTATGTGAATTGTCTCTCGTTTACTTGCACGATCTCAGCGCGAAGGGGAAATAAAACAGGAGCTCGCCTGAAGTTTGGAACATCCGGCAGCGGCTCTCAGCCGAAATGCTGTGTGTCCCTCCAAGGTTTTCCGCTGCTTCTATCTCTCTCCTCTCTCGCTCTATCTCTCTGTCCGTCTTTCACTCTAGCTCTTTCTATCTCTCTCTCTCTCTGTCTCTTGCTCTATCTCTCTAGCTCTATCTCGCTCTCTCTTTCACACTCGCTCTCTTTTGTTCAATCTCTCTCTCGCTCTCTCTATCTTTCACTCTTGCTCTTTCTATCTCTCTCTCTTGCGCTCTCTATCTCTTGCTCTATCTCTCGCTCTCTGTCTCTTGCTCTATCTCTCTCTCTTGCTCTATCTCTCTAGCTCTATCTCACTCTCTCTTTCACTCGCTGTCTTTTGCTCAATCTCTCTCACACTCTATCTCTCTCTCGCTCTATCTATCTCTGCTTCCCCTTGTCTTCACAGTTTGAATCTGATCAAAGCTCGGAAATGTTGAGGTGGAGTATATCGGTTTGTCTCTCGTGCGAAGGGCTGGTCTGGCATTCGGTTCAGCAAAAGAGACTCTCGGATGGTTAGCAGGGGGTAAATCGGACGGGCTGAATGGCCTAATGGACAGACGCACCTTCCTGTTAGTTTGGGGGCTGCCAGAAGAGAAGGAGAGGGAGAGAGATACAGCAAGGGAGGGAGGGCGATAGACAAGGAGAGTTTGGGGAAAGAGAGGAAGACGAAGTGAGAGAACAGGGAGAGACAGAGAAGCAGAAACAGAGAGAAATAGAGATAGAATGATAGAGGGAGAAATAAAGAGAATGGTGGAAGGAGAGAGAGAGAAAGAATGACAGGGAGAGAGAGAGCGACAAAGAAAGAAAATGACAGAGAGAGAGAGGGAAGGAGAAACAGATAGAGAGAAAGAGAGAGAACGATAGATAGAGAGACAAAAAGAGAAAGATAGAAGGAGGGAGAGAGAGAGAGAAAGAATGATATAGACAGATGGAAGGAGACAGAACGACAAAGGGAGAGAAAATGATAGAGAGATGGAAGGAGAGAGAGCAACAATGAGAGAGAAAATGATAGACAGAATGATAGCAAGAGAGATGGAAGGAGAGAGAGAAAGAGAGCGAGAGAGAGATGTTTCCCTCCCTGTACTCTTCAGGATAAATGTATAAAGCTACCTCTCAGGGCTGGCACAAGGAATGGCCCAGGCCCCAGTCAGAGAGATTTATAGCACAGAGACAAGACCCTTCGGCCCATTGAGCTTGACCTGGTCGAAACCAAGCAGGGTAAAATCATCATGCAGGGTCAGCACAGCCTCAAGTGAGGGCAGAGGTTGAGAATGAGAGTCTTTCATGGGGAACCTCAGCCAGTGGGGGATTTGGAGCCCACCCAACGGCAAACCAACCACCTGACCCCTCCATAGAATTCCGACAGTGCGGAAGCAGTCTATTTGGCCCATGGTATCCACACCTTCCCTGCAAAGAGCAGACTCATCCCTCTACCCTATCCCTGTAACCCTGCATTTCCCACGGCCAACTCACCCTAACCCGCACATCCCTGGGCACTACGGGACAATTTAGCACGGCCAATCCACCCTAACCCGCACATCCCTGGGCACTATGGGACAATTTAGCACGGCCATCCCACCCTAACCCGCACATCCCTGGGCACTATGGGACAATTTAGCACGGCCAACCCACCCTAACCCGCACATCCCTGGGCACTATGGGACAATTTAGCACGGCCAATCCACCCTAACCTGCACATCCCTGGGCACTATGGGACAATTTAGCACGGCCAATCCACTCTAACCTGCACATCCCTGGGCACTACAGGACAATTTAGCACGGCCAATCCACCCTAACCCGCACATCCCTGGACACTACGGGACAATTTAGCACGGCCAACCCACCCTAACCCGCACATCCCTGGACACTATGGGACAATTTAGCAGGGCCAATCCACCCTAACCTGCACATCCCTGGGCACTATGGGACAATTTAGCACGGCCAATCCACCCTAACTCGCACATCCCTGGGCACTATGGGACAATTTAGCACGGCCAATCCCACCCTAACCTGCACGTCCCTGGGCACTATGGGACAATTTAGCACGGCCAATCCACCCTAACCCGCACATCCCTGGGACACTATGGGACAATTTAGCACGGCCAACCCACCCTAACCTGCTCATCCCTGGGCACTATGGGACAATTTAGCACGGCCAATCCACCCTAACCCGCACATCCCTGGGACACTATGGGACAATTTAGCACGGCCAATCCACCCTAACCCGCACATCCCTGGGCACTATGGGACAATTTAGCACGGCCAATCCACCCTAACCTGCACATCCCTGGGCACTACGGGACAATTTAGCACGGCCAACCCACCCTAACCTGCACATCCCTGGGCACTATGGGACAATTTAGCACGGCCAACCCACCCTAACCCGCACATCCCTGGACACTATGGGACAATTTAGCACGGCCAATCCACCCTAACCCGCACATCCCTGGGCACTTTGAGACAATTTAGCACGGCCAATCCCACCCTAACCTGCACATCCCTGGGCACTACAGGACAATTTAGCACGGCCAACCCACCCTAACCCGCACATCCCTGGGCACTATGAGACAATTTAGCACGGCCAACCCACCCTAACCCGCACATCCCTGGACACTATGGGACAATTTAGCACGGCCAACCCACCCTAACCCGCACATCCCTGGGCACTATGGGACAATTTAGCACGGCCAATCCCACCCTAACCTGCACATCCCTGGGCACTACAGGACAATTTAGCACGGCCAACCCACCCTAACCCGCACATCCCTGGGCACTACGGGACAATTTAGTACAGCCAATCCACCCTAACCCGCACATCCCTGGGCACTACGGGACAATTTAGCACGGCCAATGCACCCTAACCCGCACATCCCTGGGCACTACGGGACAATTTAGCACGGCCAACCCACCCTAACCCGCACATCCCTGGGCACTACGGGACAATTTAGCACGGCCAACCCACCCTAACCCGCACATCCCTGGGCACTACGGGACAATTTAGCACGGCCAACCCACCCTAACCGGCACATCCCTGGGCACTACGGGACAATTTAGCACGGCCAACCCACCCTAACCCGCACATCCCTGGGCACTACGGGACAATTTAGCACGGCCAACCCACCCTAACCCGCACATCCCTGGGCACTACGGGACAATTTAGCATGGCCAATCCACCCTAACCTGCACACCTTTGGGCTGTGGGAGCAAACCGGAGCACCCGGACGAAACCCACGCAGCCACAGGGAGAATGTACAAAGTCCACACAGACAGTTGACTAAGGGTGGGATGAAACCCGGATCCCTGGTGCAGTGAGGTAGAAGCACTCATCATGCTGCCTGTGTTAGGAGCGCTGGCCCATAACCTTCACATCACAAATGCCAGTCTGAATGATTCTCCAATGTGATGAGGGTTTCTGCCTCTCCCATCCTCAGAGGCAGCGAGCTCCAGATCCCCCTTCCACCTTCTGGAAACCCCGTCACATTCCCCCTTCCCTCGAAACCTGCTGCCCCTTACCTTCGATCTACATCCCCTGGTCATTGCCCCCTCCCAATCTCTTCGTGCTCTGAGGAAAACATCCCCAGTCTGTCCAAATCTCTCCCTCAAACCCAGGGCAATATCCTGACAAGTTTCTCTCTCTGCATCCTTTTCCCACAGGGTCCTGCAGCACAGAAACAGGCCCTTTGGCCCAACTATGCCGTTCAATAAATACCAAACCACACTAAATAAAGGCTGAAAGAATTGCAGATGCTGGAAATCAGAAACAAAGCTCAGGCAGCATGTGTGAAGAGAAAATCTGTTAACGTTTCGGGTCGCGTGGCCCTTCTTCCTGTGCTGGTCCTATCCTTCTGCTCCTGGTCCACAGCCTACTAGCATTTTAAACTCCCATCCAAATGCTCATAGGAGCCTCTCCTTCTACCCCCACTGGGGGTCCAAACCATTCCTCAGACCCCCTCTAAGCCACTCAGTCCTCGCCTCGGATGACCTGAGGTCTGGCTTCGGAGGGGGGGTTTGGGGATGGGGGGCTAAGGCTCTCACGATAAACACCACATCCGTGCCTCTCCCATTTCTGCCTGACCTCGAGCAGATGGGATCCCACAGGCTCCACAGGAAGCGAAAACACCCAGGCTATTCCCCCAGTCTCTCCCCATCACAGAGTCTGGTCCATAAGCCATAGCAATGGAAGTAAGGCCATTTGGCCCATTGAGTCCACTCCGCCATTTAAATCATGGCTGATGGGCATTTCAACTCCACTTCCCTGCACTCTCCCTGTAGCCCTGGATTCCTTCTGAGATCAAGAATTTGTCGATCTCTGCCTTGAAGGCATCCAACGTCCCGGCCTCCACTGCACTCTGCAGCAATGAATTCCACAGGCCCACCAGCCTCTGGCTGAACAAATGTCGTCTTATTTCAGTTTTAAATTTACCCCCTCTAATTCTAAGGCTGTGCCCACGGGTCCTAGTCTCCCGGCCTCACGGAAACAACTTCCCAGCGTGAACCCCTTCTAAGCCATACATTATCTTGTAAGTTTCTATTAGATCTCCCGTCAACCTTCTAAACTCTAATGAGTACAATCTCAGGATCCTTCGCTGTTCATCATATGTTAAACCTACCATTCTAGGGATCATCCGCGTGAATCTCCGCTGGACACACTCCAGGGCTAGTATGTCCTTCCTGGGATGTGGGGTTCAAAATTGGACACGGTATTCCCCATCTGAATCCTGTCTCTGGAGCATTGGACGGGGCAAGTGCCATGGAGGCTTGTGTCTGTTGGCAAGGGTGGCAGGGTGGACTGCAGGGCCGAATGGAGGTACTGCGCAGAGACTTTGCGTTGTCCGATAGAGCGCGGGCCTCTGAAGCGCTGTGACAGGGTCTGGTTTTGTTGTAGGTGCAGCCAAAGACCGGGATGGCCAGGGCAGAGAAATCGGAAGAGACGACAGGAATGAATGACGGGTGCAAAAGCAGCGTCTTTCCCAGGACACGTGTGCAACAGCACCACAGGGAGGACAGCCGGAGGGCAACGGGGCTGCACAGCGAGGGGCTTGTGAAGGGACTGGGGGTGAGTGCACACATGAGGATGGTCCCCTTTGTCATTGGCTCAGGATGGGCATGCCGCATTGGTATTAGTTAGAAGATGGTACATCAACTCAGCACCCGAGAAATGTGGCTTCATTGTGCCATCTTTTGGTGCGCAGTGCTCCCTCAGCGCTGACCCTCAGACAGTGCCCGCTGCCTCAGCACTGACCCTCAGACAGTACCAACTCCCTCAGCACTGACCCTCCGACAGTGCCCGCCCCCTCAGCGCTGACCGTCCGACAGTGCATACTCCCTCAGCACTGACCCTCCGACAGTGCCCACTCCCTCAGCACTGACTCTCCGACAGTGCCCACTCCCTCAGCAGTGACCCTCCAACAACGCCCACTCCCTCAGCACTGACCCTCTGACAGTGCCCGCTCCCTCAGCACTGACCCTCCAAAAGAGCCCACTCCCTCAGCACTGACCCTCTGAGAGTGCCTGCTCCCTCAGCACTGACCCGCCAAGAGCGCCCACTCCCTCAGCACTGACCCTCCAACAACGCCCAGTCCCTCAGCACTGACCCTCTGACAGTGCCCGCTCCCTCAGCACTGATCCTCCAACAGTGTGGCGCTCCCTCAGCCACTCCCTGAGCATTGACCCTCCAACAGTGCGGTGCTCCCTCAGCACTGACCCTCCGACAGAGCCCACTTCCTCAGCACTGACCCTCTGACAGTGCAGTGCTCCCTCAGCACTGACCCTCCGACAGTGCAGTGCTCCCTCAGCGCTGACCCTCCGACAGTGCCCACTCCCTCAGCACTGACCCTCCAACAGTGCAGTGCTCCCTCAGCGCTGACCCTCCGACAGTGCCCACTACCTCAGCACTGACCCTCCGACAGTGCAGTGCTCCCTCAGCACTGATCCTCCCACAGTGCCCGCCCCCTCAGCGCTGACCCTCCGACAGTGCCCACACTCTCAGCAATGACCATCCGACAGTGCAGTGCTCCCTCAGCGCTGACCCTCCGACAGTGCCCACTCCCTCAGCACTGACCCTCCGACAGTGCAGTGCTCCCTCAGCGCTGATCCTCCCACAGTGCCCGCCCCCTCAGCACTGACTCTCCGACAGTGCCCACTCCCTCAGCACTGACTCTCCAACAACGCCCACTCCCTCAGAACTGACCCTCCAAAAGAGCCCACTCCCTCAGCACTGACCCTCCGACAGTGCCCGCTCCCTCAGCACTGACCCGCCAACAGCAAACGCTCCCTCAGCACTGACCCTCCGACAGTGCACACTCCCTCAGCACTGACCCTCCAACAGTGCGGTGCTCCCTCAGCACTGACCCTCCAACAGTGCCCAGTCCCTCAGCACTGACCCTCTGACAGAGCCCACTTCCTGAGCACTGACCTTCTGACACTGCCCGCTCCGTCAGCACTGACCCTCCGACAATGCCCACTCCCTCAGTACTGACCCTCCGACAGTGCGGTGCTCCCTCAGCACTGATCCTCCGACAGTTCGCGCTCCCTCAGCACTGATCCTCCGACAGTGCCCGCTCCCTCAGCACTGACTCTCCGACAGTGCCCGCTCCCTCAGCACTGACCCTCCGACAGTGCCCACTCCCTCAGCACTGACCCTCCAACAGTGCCCACTCTCTCTGTACTGACCCTCTGACAGTGCCCACTCCCTCTGTACTGACCCTCCGACAGTGCCCACTCCCTCAGCACCGACCCTCCAACAGTGCCCGCTCCCTCAGCACTGATCCTCCGACAGTGCCCGCTCCCTCAGCACTGACCCTCCGACCGATGCCCACTCCCTCAGCACTGACCCTCCGACAGTGCCCGCTCCCTCAGCACTGACCGTCCGACAGTGCCCGCTCCCTCAGCACTGACCCTCCGACAGTGCCTGCTCCCTCAGCACTGACCCGCCAACAGCACCCACTCCCTCAGCACTGACCCTCCAAAAGCACCCACTCCCTCGGCACTGACCTGCCAACAGCGCCCACTCCTTCAGTACTGACCCTCCGACAGTGCCCGCTCCCTCAGCACTGACCCTCCGACAGTGCCCACTCCCTCAGCACTGACCCTCCGACAGCGCCCACTCCCTGAGCACTGACCCTCCGACAGTGCCCGCTCCCTCAGCGCTGACCCTCCGACAGTGCAGTGCTCCCTCAGCGCTGACCCTCCAACAGTGCCATTTCCCTCAGCACTGACCCTCCAACAGCGCCCACTCTCTTAGAACTGACCCTCCGACAGTGCGGCGCTCCCTCAGCACTGACCATCCGACAGTGTCCACTCCCTCAGCACTGACCCTCCGACAGCGCGGCGCTGCCTCAGCACTGACCCTCTGACCGATGCCCACTCTCTCAGCACTGACCCCCCGTCAGCGCCCGCTCCCTCGGCACTGACCCTCCGACAGAGCCCGCTCCCTCAGCACTGACCGTTCGACAGTGCGGCGCTCCGTCAGCACTGACCCTCCGACTGCGCGGCGCTCCCTCGGCACTGACCCTTCGACAGAGCCCCGCTCCCTCAGCACTGACCCTCCGACAGTGCCTGCTCCCTCAGCACTGACCCTCCGACCGATGCCTGCTCCCTCAGCACTGACCCTCTGACCGATGCCCACTCCCTCAGCACTGACCCTCCGACAGTGCCCGCTCCCTCAGCACTGACCCTCCGACGGTGCCCGCTCCCTCAGCACTGACCCTCCGACAGCGCCCGCTCCCTCAGCACTGACCCTCCGACAGCGCGGCGCTCCCTCACTGGCTGATTCTAGACCTGCATTGCTGAGCTGAAATCTGTGGTATGCCAGTGTGTGTTATGAATCTCTGACACTCACAGCGTTGCCCCTTAGTCTTTGTGATTTTTGTTGACATTAATGGTCAGGGATTAGCCCTTGACATAACCTTACTGCTGGTTCCCTCATGTTGGCTGGAGCAGTCCTTCTTTGCTTCCTTTTGCATTTCTTCTCCTCTCACTTCATTCATCTTCCTGTTCTCTCTCACACCGTTCTGTGTGACGGACCATCATTTGAGCAGAAAGGCCTGGCCCAATGAATATCAGGAAAATGCAGACAGTGGGATACAGGACATTAAAATACCAATCTTTTGCTTTCATTCTCTCTCAATTTTCTCTTCCCATCCACTTTTTCCTTCAAATCTGCCCTGCTCACCTTTGCAGAGATTTATTTTAACCACAGTGCATCGTTAAAGCTGCGTCATAGAGCAACAGGGTCATACAACAGAGAAACAGTCCCTTTGGTCCAACCTGTCCAGATATCCTGAATTAATCTGGTCCCATTTAGCCCATACCCGTCCTATTCATGTCCCCACGCTGATGCCTTTTAAATGCTGTAACTGTCTCAGCCTCCACCACTTCTTCTGGCAGCTCATTCCATACACACACCACCCTCTGTGCCCCTCAGCTTCCTTTTAAATCTTTCCTGTCTCACCTTAAACCAATGCCCCTCTAGTTTTGGACTCCCCCACCCTGGGGAAATGACCTTGTCTATTCACCCTATCCATGCCCCTCATGGTTTTATAAACCTCTATAAGGGGGCCCCCTCAGCCTCCGACACTCCAGGGAAAATAGCCCAGCCTGGTTAGCCTCTCCCAATAGACCAAACCCTCCAACCCTGGCAACATCCTTGTAAATTGCTTCTGAACCTTTTCAATTTTAACAACCTCCTTCCTGTCGCGGGGAGACCAGGACTGAACGCAGTATTCCCAAAGTGGCCCTAACCAATGCCCTGTACATCCACAACACGACCCTCCCAATTCCTACACTCAATGCACTGGCCCATAAAGGCCAGCGTACCGAACACCTTCTTTACTGTCCTGTTTATCTGGGACTCCACTTTCCAGGATTAAGAACCTGCCCTCTCCCCCCAGCATCTCTTTGTTCAGCAACACTCCCCAGGACCTTACTGTGAAGTGTATAAGTCCTGCCCTGATTTGCCTTTCCAAAGTGCAGCGCCTCACGTTTATCATTTAAACTCCATCTGCCTCTCCTTGGCCCATTTGATGAAGATCCCTTTATACTCTGAGGTAACCTGTCCACTACACCTCCAATTTTAGTGTGACCTGCAAGCTTAACCAACCATAGCCTCCTATGTTCACATTCAAATCATTCATATGTGAAATTAACCAGTGGACCCAGCACTGATGGGCACAGGCCTCCAGTCTGAAAAGCAACATCCCCACCCCCAGGCTCTGTCTTCTACCTTCGAGCCAGTTCTGTCTCGAAATCATTGAAAACTGTGATGGATGGATGTTCAACGATTGAGGGAATCAAGGATAAAATCAGGAAGGCAAGACTCACCAAAGGGTGAAGTGGGTTCGATGGGCTGAATGGCCTAGTGTTGCTCCTACATCTTATGATTTAGCGTCTATCTCCATTGCTACTCCCCCTGCCTCCACCACCAAGCCTGTCTTCCCATCCCTCACCCCTCCAACCTCCCTCCTTATCCTCATTCTGGCCCCTGCCTGCCTTCCATCGCTTTCTCCTCTCTCCCTCTGCCCTGCTGAGATGTCTCCAATTCCCAACGCTGTGGCTGGCTGGGTGGGGTGGAGGTCGGCAGAGAACGGGTGGGTTCTGTTTCTCACCCCCACCCACCGAAAACTAGCCCCCCACTTTTGTGCCCACGGTGAGAATGATGTTGGCTTTGCATTTTGTCTCGCAGTCAGCCCAGATCGTGCTGGGAATCAGCCTGGTCTCATTCGGAGGTTTCCTCTTCGCTGACCTGTCCATCGCGGCCAGCACTGGAACTCCGTGGTGGAGCGGTTTTCCGGTAAGTCTCGGCTTGGGACACCACCCCCCACCCGTTTGGCCTGTCTTGGGGTGGTGGGGTGGAGGCTTCTCCTCCTGCCCCTGATCTGCCAAACCAACCCCCTCCCTCTTGCCTGGCACACGCCCTGGGCCCCTCAAAACATGCCCACGTTGGAGGAGAATTTTACCGCCTGGGTTGGCGGGTGCAAATTACCGGTGCCAGCCCTGTGCGGCTGGAAATGGGGAGACCTCTCAACTGAACCGTCCCAGAACAATACTACGGCAGATGCAGGGCTGCTCGGCAGCCTGGGAAGGAACTGATGATCTCTGGTCGGCATGCTCCTGGGATTTGTTCGGGGAGGGCCGGGGCTGGCTACGATTTGCCCAGACGTTGACAGGGTCGAAGTTGGCGTCACAAGTAGACAGGGGGGTGAGGAAGGTGTTGCGCACACTTGTCTACATTGCTCAGACCTTTGAGTGTCGGAGTTGGGGGCGTCACGTTGAGTTTGTACAGGACGTTGGTGAGGCATCTCCTGGAGCACTATGTCCAGTTCTGATCTCCCCTGCTGTAGGAAGGATATGATTAAACAGGAGAGGGTTCAGAAGAGATTCACCAGGATGTTGCCAGGAATGGAGGGGTTGGGCTAGAAAAATAGGCTGGATAGGCCGGGGCGATCTTCCCCTTGAGTGTCAGGAGCCGATGGGTGATCTCATAAGGGTTAACAAAATAAACAGGGGTGTGTCTTTTCTCCCTAGGGTAGGGGGTACTCAAGGCAGGGAGGCATACTCTTAAGGTGAGAAAAGGTAAACAGATAGGGGGGTGGCATTTTTTTTAAACACACACAAAAGGGTGGTTTGTGTGGGAAATGAACTTCTGAGGAAGTGGTGGTGGGGGGAACAGTTACAAGGTTTAAAAGACATTTAGATAAGTACATGGATAGGAAAGGGTTTGGAGGGATTTGCGCCAGGAGCAGGGACTGGCTGAGTTTGGGATTATGGTCAGCAGTGACTGGTTGGACCGAAGGGTCTGTTTCCGTGCTGTATGACTCTATGAGTGATGTGCAGGGACGTGAGAGAACAGTAAGGAGGTTAGCAGAGGTGAGAGAAACAGGGCAGGCACAATGGGCTGAATGGCCTCACACTACAATTGAACAAATCTGTGACCATGCAGAGTGCATTTTTGTGCTGTTTTAACAAAGGCCATCCCAATAACGTCTCACTCTCCCGGCAAAACACGGAAAATCTTCCGAGTCGGTCGTGAAAGGGATCACCTCTCAGTTCATTAACCTCTCCCAAAAATCATTGTCAGACATGTACCGAGACTATCCAAAACTGTACACAGTGACTCCCGGTGTGTTACAGAGACCGGGACTGTACACAGTGACTCCCAGTGTGATACAGAGACAGGAACTGTACACAGTGACTCCCAGTGAGATACAGTGACAAGAACTGTACACAGTGACTCGCAGTGTGATACAGAGACTGGGAACTGGGTTTCATCTGTATTGTTATTTTTGAGTTTTAAAGCCAACCTGTTTTGAGTTTCTATGTGACCTGACACTGTATGAATTCACTGCCGTGTCACCTGTTGTCTCACTGCCAATCCTGGGAATGTCTTCTCTCGCTCCAGCTGATCATTGCTGGGTCGCTGACCATCTCCTCTGAAAACAGGAAGACCAACAAAATTCTGGTGAGTTTGCTGATGCTTTCTTATGCTCTTAAACATTCCCCGAAAACCTTGAGATCTAGCCTGAGGAGATGGAATGTGGCCACGATATATTCCTATCTCAAAGGAGGGGTTCAGCAAGTTATTGTCCAGCACAAACTGCTGCTCCGAGTGTACATTCTCGGAGGGTAAGTGCTGAGGGAGCGGGCACTGTCGGAGGGTCAGCACTGAGGGAGCGGGCACTGTCAGAGGGTCAGTGCTGAGGGAGCGGGCACTGTCGGAGGGTCAGTGCTGAGGGAGTGGGCACCGTCAGAGGGTCAGTGCTGAGGGAGTGGGCACCGTTGGAGGGTCAGTGCTGAGGGAGCGGGCACTGTCGGAGGGTCAGTGCTGAGGGAGTGGGCACTGTTGGACAGTCAGTGCTGAGGGAGTGAGCACCGTCAGAGGGTCAGTGCTGAGGGAGCGGGCACTGTCGGAGGGTCAGTGCTGAGGGAGCAGGCACTGTTGGACGGTCAGTGCTGAGGGAGCGGGCACTGTCAGAGGGACAGCGCTGAGGGAGCGGGCACTGTCGGAGGGTCAGTGCTGAGGGAGCGGGCACTGTTGGAGGAACAGCACTGAGGGAGCGGGCACTGTCGGAGGGTCAGTGCTGAGGGAGCGGGCACTGTCGGAAGGTCAGTGCTGAGGGAGTGGGCATTGTCGGAGGGTCAGTGCTGAGGGAGCGGGCACTGTCGGAGGGTCAGTGCTGAGGGAGCGGGCACTGTCGGAGGGACAGTGCTGAGGGAGCGGGCACTGTCGGAGGGTCAGTGCTGAGGGAGCGGGCAATGTCGGAGGGACAGCGCTGAGGGAGCGGGCACTGGGTGTAGTGCCATCACTACATTCTTTTAGCGTGACGTGGAGATGCTGGTATTGGGACTGGGGAGGACAAAGTGAGAAATCACGCAACACCAGGTTGCAGTCCAACAGGAATAGGAACTGAAGTTGCTGGAAAAGCTCAGCAGGTCTCGCAGCCTTTGTGAAGGGAAATGCAGAGTTAATGTTTCAGGTCCGGTGACCCAGAGTCCAAAAGGTTGATCTGAAATCACTAGCTTTCGGAGCGCTGCGCCTTTCCAGGTGAAGTGAGAATTCCCCTGATGAAGGAGCAACAGTGTGAAACTTGTGATTTCAGCTGACCCTGTTGGGCTGTGGGTCACCGGATTCTGTGGTTCCCCGGATTCTGTGGTTCCCGCTTCACAGATGCTGCCAGACCTGCTGAGCTTTTCCAGCAACTTCTGTTTCTATTCCTGTTGGACTGCAACCTGGTGTCACTTCTTTTTGTATGTCCTTGTATTTGTGTGTAATGGGGTCGAGATGCAGCTGAACCGTTTCCTCCTGCTCTGACCGAGCTCCCGCTCTGTGTCCGCTTTCCTCTCACGGCCAGGCGAAGTTTTCCTTTGGAATGAACATCATCACCTGCGTCCTGATTGGATTCAGTATCCTCATACTGTCCTTCGACGTCGCGGTCACTGTCATCTTTGCTCTGGTCTACCGCTACTGGGTGAGTGACCCTCACAGGCGAACGTTCGTCGCTCTCAGCCACAACGGTGTGTTATATCTGGGACGGGTCGTCCTCCCTCCGTCTCCCTGGCCCCCTGTCCTGCCACAAGTCACATGCACATTGGCTTTTCTTTTGGGGGATGTTCTGGGCAGGCCCTTCCTCACGGGACAGAGCACTGCCCAGCCACGGCGAGGGGGGAGTCTGCCCCTCGGCTACCCACTTGCTCGTGGGTTCCGTGGATCCATTCGGCCCCCGCAGATGGGAATGTGTTGCCCTCAGATGCGCGGAGGATGGAAAAGTCAAGGGGGGGGATTGCAGTTCACCTCTTGTGTGGCTTTTTGTCACTGCATGCCTCGTGTTTTCCAGATCCTGTCCTTCCTGATGAAGGTTGCATTCCTGGTGTATTTGGTCGCTGCTTTGGGGATATCCGTCACTGTGTTGGTTATTGAACATAAACTACTTACCCAAGAAGACAAGGTGAGTTTCACACTCTCTCTAACGTTATCCCTGACCAAACTCCCCAGCCTTTCACCCTCAGCCCTGTCCACGGCTCCCTCTCTCCCCCTCTCTCTGTTTTGTCATATCTCGTTGAGTTTCACCATCCGCATTTCCCTCCCTGTTCTCTCTCCTCTTCGCTCCATTCCTTTCTCTCTGTTTATCTAGCTTCTTCAACTCTCACAACCAGAGTCCCTTTCTAACTCTCCCTCTCAATGCCACCCCATCTCTCCCTCTCTGAAGAAGTCAAACCAAACTGGAAACATTCACTCTCTCTCTCCTCTGATGCTGGCAGACCAGCTGAGCTTTTCCAACACATTCTGTGTTTCTCTCTCTGAGGTGTCTTGCCTATCCCACATCCTTCCTGTCTTTCTCATGCCCTTCATCTTCTTTAACAAGAATCTCGCAGATTTTCTCTCTCTTCCAGTTTCTGTCTCTTATTCACTCCCCAAGTCCCTCTGTTTCACGGCTTCTCTTGTTTTATCCACCTCTCTACTTCTGGCTTTCTCTCATTCTGTCTCAGTCATGTCGTGGGTTTGCAAATCCATCCAGCTCTCTCTGACTCAATCCCTCAGTCTCACTGTCTCCCATTCTGTCACCGACACTGTGATAGGGAGCTGTTCAGCTCAGGCTCTGGTGGGGGTCATTACCTGGGTATTCCAATAGACAGGGACTGCAAGTCTACAATAGTGGCATTAAGTTATGGAACAAAGTGCATGACATCTCTCCCTGTGTCTGTAACCCCCCCCGCACCTCTCCCTGTGTCTGTAACCCCCCCCGCCCCTCTCCCTCTGTCTGTAACCCCCCCCCCGCACCTCTCCCTCTGTCTGTAACCCCCCGCACCTCTCCCTGTGTCTGTAACCACCCCCGCCCCTCTCCCTGTGTCTGTAACCCCCCCCGCACCTCTCCCTGTGTCTGTAACCCCCCCCGCACCTCTCCCTATGTCTGTAAATCCCCCCCGCACCTCTCCCTGTGTCTGTAACCCCCCCCGCACCTCTCCCTGTGTCTGTAACCCCCCCCGCACCTCTCCCTGTGTCTGTAAACCCTCCCCGCACCTCTCCCTGTGTCTGTAAACCCCCCCCGCACCTCTCCCTGTGTCTGTAACCCCCCCCGCACCTCTCCCTGTGTCTGTAAACCCTCCCCGCACCTCTCCCTGTGTCTGTAACCCCCCCCGCACCTCTCCCTGTGTCTGTAAACCCTCCCCGCACCTCTCCCTGTGTCTGTAACCCCCCCCGCACCTCTCCCTGTGTCTGTAACCCCCACCCCCGCACCTCTCCCTGTGTCTGTAACCCCCCCGCCCCTCTCCCTGTGTCTGTAACCCCCCCCGCACCTCTCCCTGTGTCTGTAACCCCCCCCGCACCTCTCCCTGTGTCTGTAAACCCCCCCCCCCGGCACCTCTCCCTGTGTCTGTAACCCCCCCCCCACACCTCCCCCTGTGTCTGTAACCCCCTCTGCCCATGCTCCCCCTCCCTGTCTCTGTAGCCCCCTCCAGCCCCTACACCCCCTCCCTATCTCTGTCACCCCCTCCAGCCCCTCCCTATCTCTGTAACCCTCTCCAGCCCCTACACCCCCTCCCTATCTCTGTAACCCCCTCCATATCTCTGTCAGGCCCTCCATACCAGCTTGCTCTCTCTCCCCCCCGCCCCCACAGTCTCACAGTGACCCTCTCCCTTGCCCCCACAGGGCGTGATCACCATGCGGAGTGTGCAGGTGGTGGATTCTGCCTCCAATACCACAAATGTGTCTCGCTGTCTTGAGTGACCTTCGGCTTCGCCCCCGCCTCGAGGCACAGGCTGAGGCGGAGGGCAATCAACAGACAGCTCGACATCTCTGGTTCCTGAGCCGACACTCCCTGATCGTGACATTGTGCATTCCTCCTGAAGACCAATCACTTCCTATCGCTGGGCCCTGTCGCTGTGCCTGCCATCATGAATCGCCCGGATATCAACTCCTTCCCGGGGACATGGCCTGGTGATGGTGACAACAGTCTCGTTGTGATGTTCAGTACAGAAAGAGACCCTTCAGCCCATCACTGGTCCAAAACAACCCCCTATTCTGTCCCAAACCCATCTCCTTGGCACTTGACCCATAGCCTTGGCATCACAAGTGCTCATCTAAAGCCTTCTCCAATGTGATGAGGACTTTTGCCTCTCCCACCCACAGAGGTAGTGAGCTCCAGATTTCCCCACCCACCCTCTGGGGTGAAAACAGATTTCGTTGAAACCTCCTGCCCCTTCGGTCTGTACCCCCGGTCAATCAAGGTGAGAGTTTTCTCCCTGCCTACACCCCTCGTCATTTTATCCACCTCCATCATGCCCCCTCTCGCTCTAAGGAAAACAACGCACGTCTCTCTCTCTCCGTCACTGAAACTCTCCAGCCCGGGGCAGCATCCCAGTAAATCTCTCTCTCTGTGCGTCCCCTCTCCCCAGTGCTGTCACATCCCACGTACAATGTGGATTCCACATCCGCGCACAAGGCTCTCGCTGTCTGTGGGCCCGACCAGAGTTTTATCCAGTTTCCAGCATCACCTCCATGTTCTTCAACTCTCGGCCTCAGCTAATAAAGGAACCTGTTGACCACTTTATCCACCTGTTCTGAAACCCAAAGGGATTGGTGGATACGAACAGTCCCTACAATCGTCTGTGCTTCCCAGGGTCATCGTGTGTTCCCATGCTGTGTCTGTCCCAGCCAGGCGCACTCCCTCACATATACCCGGACTGAGTTCCAGTCAACGCTGACCTGCCTCCCTGACCAGCCCGTCTCTATCCTCCTGTAATCTCAGGTGAACCTCCTCGCTACTGCACCCCACCCAAACTGTGAGAAATGGCCGATTAACTCTCCGTGCCGTTCAACTCTAAACCTCCGAAAGCTCTCGCCCCCAACGCTGACCCCTGTGAGACACAAGACATCCCATCACAAACACGTCCCTCGACCATCACTCTCTGCCACCAGGCCAATTCCAGGTCCAATCAAACCTTGTCTCCCTCCACTTGCCCCCCAACCCCCCAGGTCGGCTGGAATATGTCCTTTCTCCAGGAATTCCAGGACTCCCTGTTCTGATCACAACGACTGAGGTGGAGGAGAACACAGAACAGTAAAGGCCCTTCAGCGCACAATGTTGTGCCAACCTATTATCCTAAGATTGATCGACCCTGCACACCCTACACTTTACTATCCTCCATGTGCCTATCCAAGAATTGTTTAAAAGTCCCTAAAGTATCTGACTCCACTGCCACTGCCGGCAGCGCGTTCCACATGCCCAACTCACTCTGTATGAAGAACCTCCCTCTGACATCTCCCCTATACCTTTCTCCAATCACCTTAAAATTATGTCCCCTCGTAATAGTCATGTCCTCCCTGGGAAAAAGTCTCTGCCTATCCACTCTATCTATGCCTCATCATCTTGTCACCTCTTTTCTTTCTTCGCTCCAATGAGCAAAGCCTGAGCTCCCTCAACCTTTCCTCATAAGAGCTGCCCTCCAGCCCAGGCAGCATCCTGGTAAATCTCCTCTGCACCCTCTCTAAAGCTTCCACATCTTTCCTATAATGAGGTGACCAGGACTGAACACAATATTCCAAGTGGGGAGAACACGGTTTAGGAAGCACTTCCATCCTGACTGAAGGATGCTGTTGCATTGGGAACAATTTTGGAGAGGATTTAACGG
Source organism: Stegostoma tigrinum (assembly GCF_030684315.1). Taxonomy (NCBI): domain Eukaryota; kingdom Metazoa; phylum Chordata; class Chondrichthyes; order Orectolobiformes; family Stegostomatidae; genus Stegostoma; species Stegostoma tigrinum. The sequence goes on from NC_081399.1 coordinate 5,087,158, forward strand.
GCTAATCCCTGGAAGGAGCTAATGAGTTAAGACCGCAGAGTTGAAAAGAGGAAGACTGGAGCTGCAGTGGGCCATTCGGCCCTGCTGCCCCATTCGATATGACCATGGCCAGCCATCCATCTCAGTCCCACTGCTCCCGCTTCCCCACACCCCCATGTCCTTCGACCCTTTTAGCCCTAAGAACTATATCTGACTCCTTCTGGAGAACATCCACTGATTCCTCCTCAACCACTTTCTGTGGCACAAAATTCCACACACTCCCCCACTCAAAGACTGTTCTCCCACATCTCCGTCCCAACTGGCCTACCTTGTACTCTTGGACTGAGAGCCCCACCTCGATCACCAGGAACATCCTTCTCTTTTGAGCCCTGCCTCATCCCAGTAGGATTGTTCAGGTTTTGTTGAGGCCACCCAACATTCTACGAAACCTCAGTGAACATAATCTTAACCGATCCAGTCTTTCTCCAGTCCTACAATCCCAGGTATCGGTCCGATAGCATCAGAGGTGACTCTGTCGAAATATACAAGATCCTGAGGGGGCTGGGCTGGGCCTGATGTGCAAAGGATGTGTTTCTTTTTCTCCACCCTTTCTCTCTCACGAATGGATTTAGAACGGGCTTCAAAACAATTTAAACTGGAGACGAGGAAACATTTTTACTCTTGCGTGGCGGGGCGGGGGCGCGGGGAGAGTGGGGTGGGGTTGCTGTGAATATTTGGATATTTCCCTCAGAAGGCAATAGATATAAAACCTTTTGACATTTTTAAGGTGGAAAGGGGCGGATTATGCTAAAGGCGATCAGGGGAGTATGGGGGAAATTGTAGGGTTGAGGTTAAAACCACATTGGCCATGGTTTTATTAAATGGCAAGAACAGGATTGAGGGGCAGAATGGCCGACTCTCTTTCCTCGGCGGAGCGTTGTTGGGTGGGAATCGCAGCCCAGAATTCCCAAAGGTGCCCCGTCAGGGAAAGACTGAAGGCAAGAATTCACAGGCTAGAGGACGGGGGGAGAGAGAGAGAGAGCGAAAGAAAGGGACGGAAGGAAGGGAGGGAGCAAGGAAGGGGAGAGGAGGAAGAGAGCGAGTGCAAGGCTGTCAGGCAGAGAGAGAGAGAGAGAGCCCAGGAAGATAAACAGTGACTTCGTGGAAGAGAATGAAGAAGAGAGTCGAAGAGGGAGAAGCAGCGAGAATGAGAGAGGGAAACGGAGAAAGAAAGGCATTGGGATAGAAAGGGAAATGGAAAGCTGGGGGGGTGGAGATAAGAGGGCGTGAGAGAACAAGGTCACAAACGAGAGCTCAAAAGCTGACCCATCTGAGGAAGGGTCTAGGCGAAACGTCAGCCTTTGTGCTCCTGAGATGCTGCCTGGCCTGCTGTGTCCATCCAGCTCCACACCTTGTTATCTCGGATTCTCCAGCGTCTGCAGTTCCCATTATCTCTAACAAACAAGAGGGTTGGATTTGGAAATCAATGAATGAAGCTGAATTGAGAGACTATTCCCAAATTCTACCCGTGAGCAGAGGAACCTCACAAATTAATGACTGCCTCTGACTCTGGCCTGTACTCCCTGGGGAGTATTCCCACCGACATACATGGATGTTGGTCTTGTGCTATTGATATGTAGAGCCCCTGGCTCTGTGTTCGGACAGTCCTGAGCCCCAAACTTCTCGGAGTCACTGATGCTCCTCCACCCATCTCTGAAGGGGTCTGACTGAGCTGGAGGCAATGTTAGTCGAGAATAATTAAATTTTGTCTGTGCTTCAACAACTTGTGTGTCAGACGTGTTATTTAGCGAACGTTCCGGTTTGTTCATGGTGGGGAGTTGTGAGCGAAGGAGAGAGACAACGCTTTATCGCACACAGGGGCTCAGGCAAAGTCTGTAACAGGGAGAGAGAGAGAGAGAGAGACAGATCCAGCCCTTTCCCAGACAGCGTCAGCGCGATGAGGTGACACATGTTCCAAGCCACAAAGTACCCGGGCAAAGAATTCAAACCACACACTCAACCGCCAACACCTCACCAGTGGGATCGAGGGAGTGGGCACTGTCAGAGGGTCAGCGCTGAGGGGGCGCCGCGCCATCGGAGGGTCAGCACAGAGGGCGCGCCGTGCCATCGGAGGGTCAGCGCTGAGGGAGCACTGCACTGTCCACATGCATCTGCCACTCTCAACCGGTTTCTCGATACTAGCATCAGCTACAGGGCTGAGGACCTCCAGCCAGGTTAATGCAGGATCTATCTCACCCTGTGACTATGCTGAGCCTGCTCCCTTCTGACACTTAGCATACAAGGGTCACAGACTGTCAGAAAAGTGTTGAGGGAAGTCTACACTCACAGCTAACCTGAGGGTGGTAAATCTCTAACATGGGCCCCTGTGCTTTCTGGATCTCTGAAAATATCCGCAGAGATGGCAGGCAGAGGAGCTGAGCTTTTGTGTTAACTGGCTGCGACCTTGAGCCTAATCCTGCTCCTAGTCCTCATGTTCGGAATGTTTTCCAAGCGAAACGCTTCAAGTTTAACTTGAGTAGAATTTTACATCCTCAGCGTTTTAAAGACATTTGTGATACATTAATAATTGGACATTTGGCTTGAATGATCCACAGGGTTTGTACTTTATTTTACTGTTTGATCAAGGTAAGGACATTGTAAGTGGTAATGGAAGGTCTGGAACTTGGTTGCTCACTTGAACTTTAATAATTGCTCACTGCCTCAGAGCAGACACGAGGTGATGGCTCAGTGTGTCAGAAAGAACAGGGGAGACTGAAATCCGCTTGTGCCTGGCGATGGCTGTTCATTATCAGGAAAAGGTGGAACGATCCAGAAGGTTGAGGAGCAGATTCAGTTGAAACAAAAAGCCTCAGTTTAGTGGTCTCCGATACAGGCAGAGCTGGGGGAAGAAAAGGCTTTGAAAAAATTCCTGGAGCAGAAAGCTGTTGGGCGCCGAGGGCACGTAAAACCCCCGGTATGCTGTTCTCAAAGTGCTCAGAAGCCCAGAGGTGGAAATATCCAGAAAACAATCGCATAAGAACTAGGAGCAGGAGTAGCCCATCTGGCCCCTTGAGCCTGCCCCACCATTTAATAAGATCATGGGTGATCTTTTTGAGACTCAGCTCCACTTACCCGCCCACTCACCATAAACCTTAATTCCTTTACTGTTCAAAAATTTATCTAGGCTTGCCTTAAAAACATTCAGTGAGGTAGCTCAACCAGCTCACTGGGCAGAGAATTCCACAGTGGAATTTGGGTGAAGAAGCTCCTCCTGACCTCAGTCCTACATCTGCTTCCCTTCATTTTGAGGCAATACCCTCTAGTCCTAGTTTCACCTGCCAGTGGAAACAACCTCTCTGCCTCCACCTTATCTATTCCCTTCGTAATCTTATATGTTTCTATAAGATCTCCCCTCATTGTTCTGAATTCCAATGAGTATAATCCCAGTCTACTCAGTCTCTCCTCATAATCTGACCCTCTCAACTCTGGAATCAACCGAGTGAATCTCCTCTGTACCCCCTCCAGTGCTAAGTATATCTCTTCTCAAGTAAGGAGACCAAAACTGTACACAGTACTCCAGGTGTAGCCTCACCAGGACCCTATACAGCCGTAGCATAGCCTCCCTGTTTTTAAACTCCATCCCTCGAGCAATGGCAGACAAAATTCCATTTGCCTTTGTAATCACCTGCTCCACCTGCGATCCTACCTTCAGCGATTCATCCACAAGGACACCCAAGTCCCTCTGCACAGCAGCATGCTGCAATTTTTTTCCCATTTAAAACAGTCCATTTTGCTGTTAGTCCTACCAGAATGGATGACCTCACACTTATCAACATTGTACTCCATCTGCCAGACCTTTACTATCTATAGATATCTATATCTATCCATCCAGACACTTAGACTATCTATATCTCTCTGCAGACTTTCACTGTCCTCTGCACACTTTGCTCTACCACACACCTTAGTGTCATCTGCAAATTTTGATACACCAACTTTAGTCTCCAACTCCAAATCATCTACGTAAATTGTAAACAATTGCGGTCCCAACTCTGATCCCCGAAGAAACACCGCATACCTGCCGACTGAGCAGAGAAACTTCACTTGGAGACAGAGTCTCAGGAACATTCGGAGGCCTGGAGTAAAGGAATCCGTTTGTTGACATTCGGCGCACAGCCCGTTTCTACTGAGGCTCACAGGATTCACTCGTTCTGAGCAGACCCAAGGGCACGTGCTAACAGGGCCCCTCACGTGGATTAGAGACCGATTTATACACTAAAACACAAAACCCTCCCAAATCAGAAAAAAAACTTGAGATAGGTTAAAAATAAAAGTGATTAGAAACACCAAGAACAGTTAAAAATGAAGTTAAAAGTGAGAACTCATATTCACTGGAACGCATAAAAACAGGAGAGAAAGTCAAACAGTTTGATAAAAGTTTGATGCGTATTCCAGACAGGAGGAGAACAATTTACAAGATAACAATGTGTGGGGCTGGATGGACACAGCAGGTCAAGCAGCATCAGAGGAGCAGGGAGGCTGATGTTTCAGGCCTGGACCCTTCATCAGAAATGGGCGAGGGGGAAGGGGGTTCTGAAATAAATAGAGAGAGGGTGAGACGGATAGAAGATGGGTAGAGGAGAAGATAGGTGGAGAGGAGACAGACAGGTCAGAGAGGCGGGGATGGAGCCAGTAAAGGTGAGTGTAGGTGGGGAGGTAGGGAGGGGATAGGTCAGTCCAGGGAGGACGGACAGGTCAAGGGAGGGGGATGAGGTGTAGGTATGAGATGGGGATGGGGCTTGGGGTTTGAGGAAGGGGATGGGTGAGAGGAAGAACAGGTTAGGGAGCCGGGGACGAGCTGGGCAGGTTTTGGGATGCAGTGGGGGGGGAGGGGAAGATTTTGCGAGGCCGAAGGGATTACAAGAGAGTTGCAGTGGGAGAGAGATCCCCTGAGGTTTGTCCGGAGGGAGGAGGGTAACTTCTTCACCCTAGAAGAGGCTCAGGGTGACAGGGTGGTAGTCAGGGGGCACGAACACAGAGTGGGGTAAAATTATCAGAGACATTTGATAACAAAACAGAAAAAGAAACTTTAAAAAAAGTCAACTCTGCAGCAGCCTCACTGATCAACACGAAGGTGGAGGCAAGGTTTGGGGGGTACGCGGTTGGTGAGTGAGGGGCAGGTGCTGTTGGAGGACGACAGAGCTGGCATTGGCTGGCAGAGGGAGCAGTGCCACAGGGTCTGGGGTATCTGCCTGTCACAGGGTCAGGGGTATCCATGCCAGGGGAGAGCGGGAATCACCGTGAGGCTCCAGGCCTAATGGGGTGGGGGGGGGGTATCCATGCCAGGGGAGAGCGGGAATCACCGTGAGGCTCCAGGCCTAATGGGGGGGGGGGTTATCCATGCCAGGGGAGAGCGGGAATCACCGTGAGGCTCCAGGCCTAATGGGGTGGGGGGGGGGTTATCCATGCCAGGGGAGAGCGGGAATCACCGTGAGGCTCCAGGCCTAATGGGGTGGGGGGGGGGTTATCCATGCCAGGGGAGAGCGGGAATCACCGTGAGGCTCCAGGCCTAATGGGGTGGGGGGGGGGGTATCCATGCCAGGGGAGAGCGGGAATCACCGTGAGGCTCCAGGCCTAATGGGGTGGGGGGGGGGGGTATCCATGCCAGGGGAGAGCGGGAATCACCGTGAGGCTCCAGGCCTAATGGGGTGGGGGGGGGGGGTATCCATGCCAGGGGAGAGCGGGAATCACCGTGAGGCTCCAGGCCTAATGGGGTGGGGGGGGGGGGTATCCATGCCAGGGGAGAGCGGGAATCACCGTGAGGCTCCAGGTCTAATGGGGGGGGGGTATCCATGCCAGGGGAGAGCGGGAATCACCGTGAGGCTCCAGGCCTAATGGGGTGGGGGGGGGGGTATCCATGCCAGGGGAGAGCGGGAATCACCGTGAGGCTCCAGGCCTAATGGGGTGGGGAGGGGGGGTATCCATGCCAGGGGAGAGCGGGAATCACCGTGAGGCTCCAGGCCTAATGGGGGGGGGGGGTATCCATGCCAGGGGAGAGCGGGAATCACCGTGAGGCTCCAGGCCTAATGGGGTGGGGGGGGGGGTATCCATGCCAGGGGAGAGCGGGAATCACCGTGAGGCTCCAGGCCTAATGGGGTGGGGGGGGGGTTATCCATGCCAGGGGAGAGCGGGAATCACCGTGAGGCTCCAGGCCTAATGGGGTGGGGGGGGGGTTATCCATGCCAGGGGAGAGCGGGAATCACCGTGAGGCTCCAGGCCTAATGGGGTGGGGAGGGGGGGTATCCATGCCAGGGGAGAGCGGGAATCACCGTGAGGCTCCAGGCCTAATGGGGTGGGGGGGGGGGGTATCCATGCCAGGGGAGAGCGGGAATCACCGTGAGGCTCCAGGCCTAATGGGGTGGGGAGGGGGGGTATCCATGCCAGGGGAGAGCGGGAATCACCGTGAGGCTCCAGGCCTAATGGGGTGGGGGGGGGGGTATCCATGCCAGGGGAGAGCGGGAATCACCGTGAGGCTCCAGGCCTAATGGGGTGGGGGGGGGGGGTATCCATGCCAGGGGAGAGCGGGAATCACCGTGAGGCTCCAGGCCTAATGGGGGGGGGGGGGGGAGTGAGTGACCCTTCAGGGTACGGGAACAGGGTCTCCCTGAGTGACACCCAGGGGTTCACTGACGGGGTCTCCCTGCCTAGACCCCCAGGGGTTCACTAACAGGGTCTCCCTGCCTAGACCCCCAGGGGTTCACTGATGGGGTCTCCCTGCCTAGACCCCCAGGGGTTCACTGACGGGGTCTCCCTGCCTAGACCCCCAGGGGTTCACTGACGGGGTCTCCCTGCCGAGACCCCCAGGGGTTCACTGACGGGGTCTCCCTGCCTAAACCCGCAGGGGTTCACTAACGGGGTCTCCCTGTATAGCTCCCAGGGTCACACAGACGGGATCTCCCTGTCCAACCCTCAGGAGTACGGGTACGGGGCCTCCTTCTCTGGCCCCCAGGGATCCCCCGATCCTTCCAATCCCGAAGGCACAGAAATGGGGTTTCCCTGTCCAACACCCAGGGGCACGGCAGTGGGGCCTCCCTGTCCAACACCCAGGGGCACATCAACAGGTTTCCCCTCTCCACCCTCCATTAACGGGGTTCCCCAAGCAAACGTCCAGGGTCCAGCGCGGACCTTGGGAGGCAGGGCGCACGCGCAACGCCGGACCCGGCGGTCCTGTGGTGCTGAGGCCAAGGCGCAGGCGCGTTTCCTGCGGCGTGGCGTGGCTGGGCATGCGCGTTGCCGGCGGCATGGCGGGGCTGGGCATGCGCACTGCCGGTGTCCGCGGCCCCATCCGTAGGAGGGGGGGTTTTCCCGGAAGCAGGGGCCGGATTTCCGGTCGGGGAGCCGGCGAGTCTCCCGGCCGGGGATAGCCGAGTTATGCCGGGGTCCAGGCGAGAGAGGAGTCGCCGCTACCGCCGCCGAGCTCCGACTCCATCATCGTGGCCGACGAGAGAGACATCAAGCGGGTCCTGCCACGACATGGGGCTCCGGGGCCCCGAGATACCGCGGCGCGACTTGAAGCTGATCAGGGAGGCCTCTTAAAAGGGCAACGCACCCTCCTCAACTGGTGGGGCCCACCACCTGACGTCACAGCCTTAAGACATGGTTTTGACTCCCACCTGGCACCACTCTCCACCCTCCCCTCCCCTCCCCCTCGCACACAAACACCACAACTAGTTTCCAACGCCACTCTAGAGCCAACCCAACCGCTGGTTGCCACATTTCCAGGGGGGTGGGTGATGCTATTGGAAATGTCTCCCAAAGGTGTGGAAGGATGCTCCTGGGGCCGGAGGGGAGCAATGCAGCCAAGAAACAACTTGCAAGTGTCCGACTCCCTCCTGTTGCCTCAGTCCGCAGGGGAAAGAGGGCGTGGATAACAAAACAACTGTTTCCATCAGTTGACAAGGATGGTACTTGGAAGTATAGCAGATAACCAGGTGTGGGGCTCGATCAGCATCAGAGGAGCAGGGAAGACTGACGTATCGAGCCTGGACCCTTCCTAGACACCCCAGCCCAGGGGAACCACCTTCCTAGATTCTTAGAGTCAGTAGGAACCACAGATGCTGGAGAATCTGAGATAACAAGGTGTGGAGCTGGATGAACCTCAGGCCAAGCAGCATCAGAGGAGCAGGAAGGCTGACATTTCGGGTCGAGACCCTTCTTCAGAAATCTAAGGGTCTAGACCTGAAACATCAGCCTTCCTGCTCCTCTGATGCTGCTGGGCCTGAGGTTCATCCAGCTCCACACCTTGTTATCTCAGATTCTCCAGCATCTGCAGCTCCCACTACTCTTGGAAGTGTAGGGTTAGGTTACAAGGGGAGGCCTGTTTTTCTCTAGAATTTAGAAATCTAAGGGGTGATCTGATCAAAGACTTTAAGATGTTAACAGGACAAGGCAGGGCAAGTGAACAATTTCCACTGGTTGGAGGCTCTGGAACGAGGGAACAGAGTCTGAGGGCCAGAGCGTTCGGGAGCAGCTTAACACACAAAGGGCGGTAGAATTCTGTTCCACAAATTGGCAGGAGATATCGGATTAAGTTGTTAATTTTAAAGCTGAGGCAGGTAATTTTTTTTTCTCTCTCTGCCAGAGGAGGTGGTGGAGGTTGGTACAGTTACAGCATTTAAAAGGCATCTGGATGGGTGTAGCAGGGGGAGGCGACAGCCTCGTGGTATTATTGCTGGACTGTTAATCCAGAGACCCAGGTAATGCTCTGGGGATCTGGGTTTGAACCCCGCCAGGGCAGATGGTGAAATTTGAATTCAACAAAATATCTGGAATTAATAATCTGACCGTGAATCCATTGCTGAAACAAACAACCATCTGGCTCACTAGAGTTCTTTAGGGAAGGAAACTCGGCTTTGTGAGGGGTAGGTCATGCCTCACAAGCCTTATCGAGTTCTTTGAGGATGTAACTAGAAAAGTTGATGAGGGTCGAGCTGTGGATGTGGTGTATATGGACTTCAGTAAGGCATTTGATAAGGTTCCCCATGGTAGGCTCATTCAGAAGGTCAGGAGGAATGGGATACAGGGGAACTTAGCTGTCTGGATACAGAATTGGCTGGCCAACAGAAGACAGCGAGTGGTAGTAGAAGGAAAATATTCTGCCTGGAAGTCAGTGGTGAGTGGTGTTCCACAGGGCTCTGTCCTTGGGCCTCTACTGTTTGTAATTTTTATTAATGACTTGGATGAGGGGATTGAAGGATGGGTCAGCAAGTTTGCAGACGACACAAAGGTTGGAGGTGTCGTTGACAGTATAGAGGGCTGTTGTAGGCTGCAGCGGGACATTGACAGGATGCAGAGATGGGCTGAGAGGTGGCAGATGGAGTTCAACCTGGATAAATGCGAGGTGATGCATTTTGGAAGGTCGAATTTGAAAGCTGAGTACAGGATTAAGGATAGGATTCTTGGCAGCGTGGAGGAACAGAGGGATCTTGGTGTGCAGATACATAGATCCCTTAAAATGGCCACCCAAGTGGACAGGGTTGTTGAGAAAGCATATGGTGTTTTGGCTTTCATTAACAGGGGGATTGAGTTTAAGAGTCGTGAGATCTTGTTGCAGCTCTATAAAACTTTGGTTAGACCGCACTTGGAATACTGCGTCCAGTTCTGGTCGCCCTATTATAGGAAAGATGTGGATGCTTTGGAGAGGGTTCGGAGGAGGTTTACCAGGATGCTGCCTGGACTGGAGGGCTTATCTTATGAAGAGAGGTTGACTGAGCTCGGATTCTTTTCATTGGAGAAAAGGAGGAGGAGTGGGCACCTAATTGAGGTATACAAGATAATGAGAGGCATAGATAGAGTTGATAGCCAGAGACTGTTTCCCAGGGCAGAAATGGCTAGCACGAGGGGTCATAGTTTTAAGCTGGTTGGAGGAAAGTATAGAGGGGATGTCAGAGGCAGGTTCTTTACGCAGAAAGTTGTGAGAGCATGGAATGCGTTGCCAGCAGCAGTTGTGGAAGCAAGGTCATTGGGGTCATTTAAGAGACTGCTGGACATGCATATGGTCACAGAAATTTGAGGGTGCATACATGAGGATCAATGGTCGGCACAACATTGTGGGCTGAAGGGCCTGTTCTGTGCTGTACTGTTCTATGTTCTATGTTCTATGAAACTGCTATCCTTACCAGGTCTGGGCCTCCATGTGACTCCAGACCCACCGCAATGAGAGCAATTGGGGACGGGGCAATAAATGCTGCCCGAGCCATCGACACCCTCATCCTGTGAATGAATAAAGACACGAACAGGAAGAGTTGAGAGGGATATGGGCCGAATGCTGGCAAAACCAGCACTAGCTTAGCTTCGGGTAACTGGCCAGCATTGACAAGTTCGGCCGAAGGGTCTGTTCCTGTGCTATGTGACGATATGGGTCCAAAGCAGATGGAGTGAGACTGCAGCTCTCATGGGGTGGCGGGCAGAACGGCCGAGCCGTATTGCTGTGTTTGCAGCTGGGCAACGGGCGGATGCACAGAAAGATCCCAGTGAGGTGGCACAGACGACTCAAGTCATTCAGACGATGGCAGGGTCACAATCACGTGAATGGGGAGAGCACAGCGTTCCCTTTTACAACTCCCTGAGGAAGAGTAGGGGGACACTCATTGAACAAACTCCCTGAGGGGAAGGCTCCTGAACCTGAGCCCCCGTTTGCCAACCCGGCCCGGGTTTTTGCGAATGTTTCAGCGTAAATTTCTTGCATTCCCACTTATCGTCCCTGTTTGTCATTTAGTGTTTTTGGGGGGTGTGGGGAGGGGGCGCAGTTTGGTCGGAATTCCGTTCTCCATGTAAAACCAAGGGGCTTGATGACAACTTTCAGTGCTGCGGATAGACTAATGCACAATGAGGTTGTCCCTGGCGCGGGGGGGGGGGGGGTGGGCACAGGGAGAGAGAATCACGTACCACTCCGTCCTGTTGCTCCGGGACCTCGCCACGACAAGGGGCATTTCCAAAGGGGTCTCCCGAAACCGTCTCGGCTGGAGAGGGTTACAGAGATAGGGAGGGGGTGTAGGGGCTGGAGGGGGTTACAGAGATAGGGAGGGGGTGTAGGGGCTGGAGGGGGTTACAGAGATAGGGAGGGGGTGTAGGGGCTGGAGGGGGTTACAGAGATAGGGAGGGGGTGTAGGGGCTGGAGGGGGTTACAGAGATAGGGAGGGGGTGTAGGGGATGGAGGGGGTTACAGAGATAGGGAGGGGGTGTAAAGGTTGGAGGGGGTTACAGAGATAGGGAGGGGGTGTAGAGGCTGGTGGGGGCTACAGAGAGAGGGAGGGGATGGAGGGGGTTACAGAGATAGGGAGGGGGTGTAGGGGTGTATGGGGTTACAGAAATAGGGAGGGGGTGTAGGGGCTGGAGGGGGTTACAGAGATAGGGAGGGGGTATAGGGGCTGGAGGGTGTTACAGAGATAGGGAGGGCGTGAACGGGCTTGAGGGGGGAAAAAAGAAAGCTGGAGAAGGGGCTGAATGGCCTCCTCCTGTTCCCTGTGTAATAGGCTGGAGAAGGGGCTGAATGGCCTCCTCCTGTTCCCTGTGTAACAGGCTGGAGAAGGGGCTGACTGGCCTCCTGCTGTCCCCCTGTGTAACAGGTTGGAGAAGGGGCTGAATGGCCTCCTCCTGTTCCCTGTGTAACAGGCTGGAGAAGGGCCTGAATGGCCTCCTGCTGTTCCCTGTGTAACAGGCTGGAGTAGGGGCTGAATGGCCTCCTGACCCCTGTGTAACAGGTTGGAGAAGGAGCTGAATGGCCTCCTGTCCCCTGTGTAACAGGTTGGAGAAGGAGCTGAATGGCCTCCTCCTACTGTTCCCTGTGTAACAGGCTGGAGAAGGGGCTGAATGGCCTCCTGCTGTTCCCTGTGTAACAGGCTGGAGAAGCGGCTGAATGGCGTCCTCACACTGTTTCCCCTGTAAAAGGCGGGAGAAGGGGCTGAATGGCCTCTTGCTGTTCCCTGTGTAACAGGCTGGGGAAGGGGCCGAATAGCCTCCTGACCCCTGTGTAACCAGCTGGAGAAGGGGCTGAATGGCCTCCTGCTGTTCCCTGTGTAACAGGCTGGAGAAGGGGCCGAATGGCCTCCTGACCCCTGTGTAACAGGCTGGAGAAGGGGCTGAATGGCCTCCTGCTGTTCCCTGTGTAACAGGCTGGAGAAGGGGCTGAATGGCCTCCTGCTGTTCCCTGTGTAACAGGCTGGGGAAGGGGCTGAATGGCCTCCTGCTGTCCCCAGTGTAACAGGCTGGGGAAGGGGCTGAATGGCGTCCTGCTGTCCCCCTGTGTAACAGACTGGGGAAGGGGCTGAATGGCCTCCTGACCCCTGTGTAACAGGCTGGAGAAGGGGCCGAATGGCCCCCTGCTGTTCCCTGAGTAACAGGCTGGAGAACGGGCTGAATGGCCTTCTGACCCCTGTGTAACAGGTTGGAGAAGGGGCTGAATGGCCTCCTGCTGTTCCCCTGTGTAACTGGCTGCAGACGCGGTTGAATGGCCTCCTGCTGTTCCCCGTGTAACAGGCTGGAGAATGGGCTGAATGGTCTCCTGCGGTTCCCTGAGTAACAGGCTGGAGAACGGGCTGAATGGCCTCCTGACCCCTGTGTAACAGGTTGGAGAAGGGGCTGAATGGCCATCTGCTGTTCCCTGTGTAACACGCTGGGGAATGGGCTGAATGGCGTCCTGCTGTCCCCCTGTGTAACAGGCTGGGGAAGGGGCTGAATGGCCTCCTGACCCCTGTGTAACAGGCCGGAGAAGGGGCCGAATGGCCCCCTGCTGTTCCCTGAGTAACAGGCTGGAGAACGGGCTGAATGGCCTTCTGACCCCTGTGTAACATGTTGGAGAAGGGGCTGAATGGACTCCTGCTGTTCCCCTGTGTAACAGGCTGCAGACGCGGCTGAATGGCCTCCCGCTGTTCCCTGTGTAACAGCCTGGAGAAGGGGCTGAATGGCCTCCCGCTGTTCCCCTGTGTAACAGGCTGGAGAAGGGGCTGAATGGCCTCTTGCTGCCCCCCTGTGTAACAGGCTGGAGAAGGGGCTGAATGGCCTCCTGCTGTCCCCCTGTGTAACAGGCTGGGGAAGGGGCTGAATGGCCTCCTGCTGTCCCCCGTGTAACAGACTGGAGAAGGGGCTGAATGGCCTCCCGCTGTTCCCTGTGTAACAGGCTGGAGAAGGGGCTGAATGGCCTCCCGTTGTTCCCTGTGTAACAGGTTGGAGAAGGGGCTGAATGGCCTCCTGCTGCCCCCCTGTGTAACAGGCTGGAGAAGGGGCTGAATGGCCTCCTGCTGTTTCCTGTGTAACAGGTTGGAGAAGGGGCTGAATGGCCTCCTGCTGCCCCCCTGTGTAACAGGTTGGAGAAGGGGCTGAATGGCCTCCTGCTGTTCCCTGTGTAACAGGCTGGATAAGGGGCTGAATGGCCTCCTGCTGCCCCCCTGTGTAACAGGCTGGAGAAGGGGCTGAATGGCCTCCTGCTGTCCCCCTGTGTAACAGGCTGGGGAAGGGGTGACCCTGTTGCCGCAGGTTGCGGGGTCTCTCTCTGTGACGGTGTGACCTGCCGATGCTGGAGAATCGGGGATCACCAGGTGTGGGGCCTCGGCCCGAAACGTCCTCTTCCCTGCCCCTGGGATGGTGCTTGTCCGACCCTTTGTCCACAAGGTGTGGGGCTGGATGGACACAGCAGGTCAAGCAGCATCAGAGGAGCAGGGAGGCTGAGGTTTCAGGCCTGGACCCTTCATCAGAAATGGGCGAGGGGGAAGGGGGTTCTGAAATAAATAGAGAGAGAGGGTGAGACGGATAGAAGATGGATAGAGGAGAAGATAGGTGGAGAGGAGACAGACAGGTCAGAGAGGCGGGGATGGAGCCAGTAAAGGTGAGTGTAGGTGGGGAGGTAGGGAGGGGATAGGTCAGCCCAGGGAGGATGGACAGGTCAAGGGAGGGGGATGAGGTGTAGGTATGAGATGGGGATGGGGCTTGGGGTGGGAGGAAGGGATGGGTGAGAGGAAGAACAGGTTAGGGAGGCAGAGACAGGCTGGACTGGTTTGGGATGCAGTGGGTGGGGGGGACGATCTGGGCTGGTTTTGGGATGTGGTGGGGGGAGGGGAGATTTTGAAACTGGTGAAGTCCACATTGATACCATTAGGCTGCAGGGTTCCCAGGCGGAATATGAGTTGCTGTTCCTGCAACCTTCGGGTGGCATCATTGTGGCACTGCAGGAGGTGTGGGGACAAGTGTAGCATTTCCTGCGGTTGCAGGGGAAGGTGCCGGGTGTGGTGGGGTTGGAGGGCAGTGTGGAGCGAACAAGGGAGTCACGGAGAGAGTGGTCTCTCCGGAAAGCAGACAGGGGAGGGGATGGAAAAATGTCTTGGGTGGTGGGGTCGGATTGTAAATGGCGGAAGTGTCGGAGGATGATGCGTTGTATCCGGAGGTTGGTGGGGTGGTGTGTGAGAACGAGGGGGATCCTCTTTGGGCGGTTGTGGCGGGGGTGGGGTGTGAGGGATGTGTTGGGGAAATACGGGAGACGCGGTCAAGGGCGTTCTCGACCACTGTGGGGGGGGAGGTTGCGGTCCTTGAAGAACGTGGACATCTGGGATGTGCGGGAGTGGAATGTCTTATCGTGGGAGCAGATGCGGCGGAGGCGGAGGAATTGGGAATAGGGGATGGAATTTTTGCAGGAGGGTGGGTGGGAGGAGGTGTATTCTAGGTAGCTGTGGGAGTTGGTGGGCTTGAAATGGACATCAGTTACAAGCTGGTTGCCTGAGATGGAGACTGAGAGGTCCAGGAAGGTGAGGGATGTGCTGGAGATGGCCCAGGTGAACTTAAGGTTGGGGTGGAAGGTGTTGGTGAAGTGGATGAACTGTTCGAGCTCCTCTGGGGAGCAAGAGGCGGCGCCGATACAGTCATCAATGTACCGGAGGAAGAGTTGGGGTTTGGGGTCTGTGTAGGTGCAGAAGAGGGACTGTTCCACGTAACCTACAAAGAGGCAGGCATAGCTGGGGCCCATGCGGGTGCCCATGGCCACCCCCTTAGTCTGTAGGAAGTGGGAGGAATCGAAAGAGAAGTTGTTGAGGGTGAGGACGAGTTCGGCGGATGAGGGTGTCGGTGGAGGGGGACTGGTCGGGCCTGCGGGACAGGAAGAAGCGGAGGGCCTTTAGGCCATCTGCATGCGGAATGCAGGTGTATAGGGACTGGACGTCCATGGTGAATATGAGGTGTTGGGGGCCAGGGAATTGGAAGTCCTGGAGGAGGTCGAGGGCGTGGGTGGTGTCACGGATGTAGGTAGGGAGTTCCTGGACCAAAGGGGAGAAAATGGAGTCCAGATAGGTGGAGACGAGTTCGGTGGGGCAGGAGCGGATGGGTTTGTGGATTTTGGGAAGGAGACAGAAGCGGGCAGTGCGGGGTTGGGGAACGATGAGGTTGGACGCTTTGGGTGGGAGGGGGTCAGAGATTGTGGCTGCGATGCTGTTCCGTATTAACCAGCCTTGCAAGGAAAGCGAATCAGATTGAAAATAGCAAGCCTGCAGGTCAGGTCCCCGACTGTAAAACACTCTCAGCGACTCGACACAACGGCAGTGTGGTTCATCTCGACACCAGCCGAGAAATGACTTAACCCCCGCCTCCCTCCCAGCCCCCTCCCCCGGCCCCGAAACAGCCCTCAAATAAAGAAAAGGTCAGAAAATAACGAGACTGCACCCACGTCAACTATTTATTGAGCAGTAGAAATGGCTTCCGGCATTCATACAAAAACGGTGGCTCCGCGCACGTCTTGATGGAGCGACTGCAGCTCGGCCCGGCCGTTCGCACTGAACTGATTTCTCCACAGCCTGTCAGGGTGTGAAGATAGAACAGAAACTCAGGACCCCGGGTGTAAAAAGGGAGAACGAGCCCTTGGAGGAAGCTCCCCGGACCTGCCGCCGGATCCCAGCTGAAGGTGAGACTGGTCAGAGTGCCTTCGCAGAACGAAGCTCGACCTGACAGACTCAAGTTTGTGGCGTGTCTAATCTCACTGGGATCATAGTCACCGAATATATTCCCAAGGGGCAGCCCCTGCTTTCCTTTAACAAAAAGAGCAATGATTAATCAAACACAGAAGGATGCAAAACATCTTACAGCAAAAATTCGACTGGGGCCACCACGTAAATGAAGCAGCTACAACGGCAGGTCAGAAGCTAGAAATAGTGAACAGAATAACTCACCTCTTATCTAAGTTATTCTGTGCACTATTTCTAGCTTCTGACCTGCTCTTGTAGCTGCTGCATTTATAAGGCTATGCCAGATGAATTTCTGGTGTAAAGTATTTTGTGTCCTTCTGTGTCCGACAATCATTGCTCTTTGTTAAAAACTAGGACAAGGGCCATTCCCTTGGGAATGTGTTCCGTGACCGATCACTGTGATTAAACATGTTCCAACAAAAAACAAACTCGCCCCTGGAAGGGCTTCAGAACCAACAAACACTCAAGAAGCTTGACACCATCCAGGACAAAGCAGCCGCCACCGCTCCCTCCTACCCCCGCCACCCCGCTCGATTGGCACCGCGTCCACAAACATCGCGCTCCCTCCCCCTGACGCTCGGTCGCAGCAGTGTGTGCTATCGACAAGACGCTCTGCAGAGATTCACCAAAGACCCTCAGGCAGCACCTTCCAAACCCCACGACCCACTTCCACCCAGAAGGACAAGGGGCAGCAGCTACATGGGACACCACACCTCCCCCCCCCACCCCAGCCGACACCCCTGCACGTTCCCCTCCGAGCCGCTCCCCATCCCGACTTGGAAATACGTCGTGTCGCTGGGTCAGAATCCCTGGAATTCTCTTACTTGGGGGGGCACTGTGGGTCAACCCACAGCACGTGGACTGCAGCGGTTCAAGGAGGCAGCTCACCCCCACCTTCTCAAGCGGCGGGGCGGGGGGGGTGGTGGGGGGAGTGTAATAAATGCCAACAACACCTTCATCCAACAAGAGAACTTTTAAAACAAAGTTCAAGAACTGTTATCATGGTCTTATCGCAGATATCAGAAATAAATATTCAACCTGTTTATCCTCGCAATAAACTTCCTGACACTCAAAGCCCAGTGAAAAGTTCATTCCATGACCAACTGGTCATTCTTCTGACAACTTCTGAATTTGTTTGTGATTGTGTTTAGTGGATCTTTCTTCACAAAACCCTGAAACTTTTTTCTTTATTCGTTCACAGGATGAGGGTGTCGCTGACCAGGGCATCATTTATTGCCCATCCCTAATTGCCCCGGAGGGCAGTTAAGAGTCAGCCACGTTGCTGTGGGTCTGAAGTCACATGGAGGCCCAGACCAGGTAAGGGATGGCAGTTTCCTTCCCTAAAGAACATGTGACGCAGCTTGGCATTTACCGGCTTGGCATTCCGTCTTCCTGTCGGATTTCTTAAATCTTCTGCAACTTCTCTTGGTGCTTTCTTAGCCAAACTGTGCTCCTGTTCCTCTGCCCCGACTGTTGCGGAGACAGCTAAATTGCATCGTCACTGGTGCAAATGTTTTCGGTCTGACTTGCCTCTCACTGAAAGAAAACTGCCCGTTTGCTCGACTTCTGCGTCGGTCCAATTTTCCCAACATAGTCCACTTCTGTCGCTAACCTTCAGACACTTTGATGCTTGGGGACAGTCCAATTTCTTCCACTCACTTCCACCTCTTTTTTGCTTTTGCTGGATTTCCTACATCCAGCAGCTTCAATCCCAGCTGAGACAACCGAACATACAAAAACTAAATCCCCTCCCCGCCCTGAGAAAGGTTCACTGCACCCAAAATGTTAACTGATTTCACCCTCCACAGACCTGCTGAGCGTTTCTGGCAACTTCTGTTGGGTTTGTTTTTTGCCCTTCGGCTGTGTGAGCCTGACTCCATCCATCCCCTGCTTCTCTTGCCCTCATTTCAAAGAAAAAGGAAGAGAAATTGAACTGTAAGTGTGAGGATGAATGCACCTACCAGAGGTATCTCAGGCTTTTGCAGCTGTCTACCAGATGGCTGAAAGCAGGGATGGACTGGTCACTGAAGCTGTTCCTGTTCAAATATAGTGCTTTCAACTTTTGGTTCCTACTGAGGGCTGAGGCTAGTTCCTTGGCGCATGAGTCTTGGAGACCGTTGTCATCGAGCCTGCAAAATCATCAAGGTGAAGGCAGGAAGTTAAAGGTAGAGACACATCCTGGTGACTCTCATACACTCCCTTAAAACGCACGCTCCCTCCTTTGTCACAGAAATACTACAGCGAATTACTCAGTCTCCCGTGCCCACCTTCCCAATCCACACACACCTCCATCCACAAGGAGGAGAGCATGATTCATATATCTCTCACACAGACACTCTCTCTCTCTTTCTCACTCTCTCTCCTGGTAGGCTCCCCTACTTCTGTCTTCATCTCTTTCATGCTCTGACACTCCTGTCTTTCCCTGGTTATCATCTTGTTTGCACCCCCACCCCCCCCCCCCCCCCCCGCCTCAAAATGTGCCATTCAGCTTTAGTTCACCGGTATTGTAGAGCTTTCGTAAACAAATTTGGGCTCGATCCTATCGTTTCCTCCCTAACCCACTTCCCTATTTTCTACACACAAACTGACGTTTTCCCAGCCACAATCAGCCGTGAGGAAGGGTCTCCGGACCCGGAACGTTAACTGTGATGTTCTCCCCCCTCACAGATGCTGCCACACCTGCTGAGCTTTTTTTTTTAAGATTAGATTCCCTGCAGTGTGGAAACAGGTCCTTCGGCCCAACAAGCCCACACCGCCCCTTGGAGCATCCCACCCACACCCATCCCCCTATAACCCACACACCCCTGAACACTACGGGGAATTTAGCATGGCCGATCCACCTAGCCTGCACATCTTTGGACTGTGGGAGGAAACCGGAGCACCCGGAGGAAACCCACACAGACACAGGGAGAATGTGCAAACTCCACACAGACAGTCACCCGAGGCCGGAATCGAACCCGGGTCCCTGGCACTGTGAGTCTGCAGTGCTAACCACTGAGCCACCGTGCCGCCCTTTTCCAGCAATTTCTGTTTTCTGTCCCTGATTTACAGCGTCCGCAGTTCTTTCGGTTTTTAAATTTGGTTAGTGAGCATTGGGCTTTGAGATTGATTAAGTAACACTGTCAGAGAGCCAGCACATAGCCATGGTGTACTGAATGGCTTTCCCATCATTATTAAATGTTTCACCTATTGCCCCCCACTCAGTCTTCTCCAGCATTCCATTCCTTGTACACCTTAATATTCTGTTACTGGTTCTGGACCCTTTCCTTTCAAGTGACGGGGTCAACGAATCATTTGGCAACTGGACCTCTTAACTGCTCATCAATGCGAAACCTGGGTTTCTTCATTCCTTCTGAAATTCCTCCACACCCAACAGCACCCCTATTGATGATTTAACCCAACAACCAATCGATGATTAAAACCCGTGACCAATTGATCATTTGATCCAGTGGCAATACATGCTGGACCCAGGCACCAATGCCCAAACACTCCACGAGTGAAGAATGAAAAATAAGCAGTAGACTCACTCCAGTTTCTGGATCTGACAGGCTGGTGCCCTCAGAGCTGTACACAGCCTCCTCAATCCCACGGTGCTGAGCCGATTGTAACTCAGACTGAGCTGCGTGAGCGAACGGTTTGCGCTGAGTACTTGAGTCAACGGCAGTGTGCACAGGGCTGTCAGCTTGTTATTGCCGAGCCTGAAGAGAGACGGATCTGAGAGTGCGAGGCAGAGACAGGCAAATAGGCTGCTTCTTCAAATCAAAACTGTGCTTCAGTGGGGGCCCAGTGCACGCGTGCGTGTGTGTGGCTAACAAAATCATAGCATCCCCAAAGCGTGGAACCAGGCCATTCAGCCCAACACATCCACGCTGAACCTCTGAACATTCCACCCAGACCTATAATCCACCCTAACCCACACATCCCTGGGCACTACGGGACAATTTAGCACGGCCAACCCACCCTAACCCTCACATCCCTGGGGACTACGGGACAATTTAGCACGGCCAACCCACCCTAACCTGCACATCCCTGGGCACTATGGGACAATTTAGCACGGCCAACCCACCCTAACCCGCACATCCCTGGGACACTATGGGACAATTTAGCACGGCCAACCCACCCTAACCCTCACATCCCTGGGACACTATGGGACAATTTAGCACGGCCAACCCACCCTAACCCTCACATCCCTGGGACACTATGGGACAATTTAGCACGGCCAACCCACCCTAACCCTCACATCCCTGGGACACTATGGGACAATTTAGCACGGCCAACCCACCCTAACCTGCACATCCCTGGGCACTATGGGACAATTTAGCACGGCCAACCCACCCTAACCCTCACATCCCTGGGACACTATGGGACAATTTAGCACGGCCAACCCACCCTAACCCTCACATCCCTGGGACACTATGGGACAATTTAGCACGGCCAACCCACCCTAACCCTCACATCCCTGGGACACTATGGGACAATTTAGCACGGCCAACCCACCCTAACCCTCACATCCCTGGGACACTATGGGACAATTTAGCACGGCCAATCCACCCTAACCTGCACATCCCTGGGCACTATGGGACAATTTAGCACGGCCAATCCACCCTAACCCGCACATCCCTGGGCACTATGGGACAATTTAGTAAACCCAAGCAGACGTGGGGAGAAGGTGCAAACTCCCACACAGACAGTCGCCCGAGGGTGGGATCGAACTGGGGTCCCTGGTGCCGTGAGGCAGCGGTGCTGATCACTGAACCACCCTATGAGCCACCCCAGCCGCAGCCTGGGCCTTGAACCCTGAGGTTAAGAGGCACATGCCCTCCTGACTGAGCTAGCCAGGCCTGGGGCGGGGTGGAGGGGGGTGCTTGGCTGAATCTCAACGAGTTCCCAATTGGGTCCCAGCAGGAGCGTTGTCTTCCCTTCCATGGGAGCCATTGGGACAACGTCAAGGGCTCATGGAATTGGAGGGGCAGAGATTGACCGGAATGGTAAGAGGGGAGAGGGCTCTCGGCCCCACGTGGAGATCCCAGAGACTGTTCCCCTCCCAGAAGGAAAGGTCAAAGGTGAGTTTCCATGGAGACTTCCGGATTGCGACAGGATGTTGATTCAAAAGAGACGGGCGAAAACGGGTTTCCAGAAGCGGGAGTGGGGAACTGGAGGAGATGGTTTGGTTGGGTGGGGTGGCGGCGGTGGGGGGGTGCGGAGGGTGCTTGGTGGGCACGGGTAGATGAGGGTGCAAGTGGGGTTGGTGGGTGGAGCGGGGTTGTGGGGGGGCCGGGGTTGGGGAGTGTGTGGGTGTGGCAGGTGCGTAGTGGGGTCGGTGTTTGTTTGGGGGAGCGGGGCTGTGGCGGGGTGCAGATTTGGGTGGGGTTGGTATTTGGTGGGGGGTGCGGGTTTGGTTGGGGGAGTGCGGTTGTTGGGGGCAAGTGGTGTTAGGGGAGAGCGGGTTGGTGGGGAGAGCGGGATTGGCATTGGTCAGGGAACCGGGTTTGAGGGGGGCATAGGGTTGGTTTCTGGTCGGGGAGCGGGGTTGGTGTTTGGTGGGGGGTGCGAGGTCGGTGTTTGGGGTTGGAGAGGGGTCGGTGTTTGGGGATGGAGAGGGGTCGGTGTTTGGTTGGGGGGGTGTGGGGTCGGTGTTTGGGGATGGAGAGGGGTTGGTGTTTGGTTGGGGGGGAGCGGGGTTGGTGTTTGGTGGGGGGTGCGGGGTCGGTGCTTGGGGATGGAGAGGGGTCGGTGTTTGGGGATGGAGAGGGGTTGGTGTTTGGTCGGGGGGGAGCGGGGTCGGTGTTTGGTTGGGGGGGGCAGCGTGGTCGGGGGGGAGCGGGGTCGGTTTTGGCTGGGGGCGCGGGGTCGGTGTTTGGTGAGGGGGGAGCGGGGTCGGTGTTTGGTGGTGGGGGGAGCGGGGTCAGTGTTTGGTGGGGGGAGTGGGGTCGGTGCTTGGTGGGGGTGGGAATGGGGGTTGGTGTTTGATGGGGGGAGCGAGGTTGGTGTTTGATGCGGGAGCGGGGTCGGTGTTTGGTGGTGGGGGGAGCGGGGTCAGTGATTGATAGGGGGAGCGGGGTTGGTGGGGGGGAGCGGGGTCAGTGTTTGGTGTGGGGGGAGCGGGGTCGGTGATTGATGGGGGAGCGGGGTTGGTGTTTGGTGGGGGGGAGCGGGGTCGGTGTTTGGCGATGGAGAGGGGTTGGTGTTTGGTTGGGGGGGAGCGGGGTCGGTGTTTGATGGAGGGAGCGAGGTCAGTGTTTGGTGGGGGGAGCGGGGTCAGTGTTTGATGGGGGGAGCGAGGTCGGCGTTTGGTGGGGGGAGCGGGGTCAGTGTTTGATGGGGGGAGCGAGGTCGGTGTTTTGTGGGGGGGGAGCGGGGTCAGTGATTGATGGGGGGAGCGAGGTCGGTGTTTGGGGATGGAGAGGGGTTGGTGTTTGGTTGGGGGGGAGCGGGGTCCGTGTTTGATGGGGGGAGCGAGGTCAGTGTTTGGTGGGGGGAGCGGGGTCAGTGATTGATGGGGGGAGCGGGGTTGGTGTTTGGTGGGGGGGAGCGGGGTCGGTGTTTGGGGATGGAGAGGGGTTGGTGTTTGGTTGGGGGGGAGCGGGGTCGGTGTTTGATGGAGGGAGCGAGGTCAGTGTTTGGTGGGGGGAGCGGGGTCAGTGTTTGATGGGGGGAGCGAGGTCGGTGTTTGGTGGGGGGAGCGGGGTCAGTGTTTGATGGGGGGAGCGAGGTCGGTGTTTTGTGGGGGGGGAGCGAGGTCGGTGTTTGGGGATGGAGAGGGGTTGGTGTTTGGTTGGGGGGGAGCGGGGTCGGTGTTTGATGGGGGGAGCGAGGTCAGTGTTTGGTGGGGGGAGCGGGGTCAGTGATTGATGGGGGGAGCGAGGTCGGTGTTTGGGCGGGGGGGAGCGGGGTCGGTGTTTGATGGGGGGAGCGAGGTCAGTGTTTGGTGGGGGGAGCGGGGTCAGTGTTTGATGGGGGAGCGAGGTCAGTGTTTGGTGTGGGGGGAGCGGGGTCGGTGATTGATGGGGGGAGCGGGGTCGGTGTTTGGTGGTGGGGGGAGCGGGGTCGGTGATTGATAGGGGGAGCGGGGTTGGTGGGGGGGGAGCGGGGTCAGTGTTTGTGTGGGGGGAGCGGGGTCGGTGATTGATAGGGGGAGCGGGGTTGGTGTTTGGTGGGGGGGGACCGGGGTCGGTGTTTGGTGGGTGGGGAGCGGCCATTTCGGCGAGAAAGGAGGCTCGCAGCCAGAACCGTCGAGGAACAGCATTGTTCAGGGCTGACATGGCTTTGAAGGCCGAGTGGCCACTTTCTGAGCGGCCTCTTGTCGCCCTGGGCCCCGCGAGATTGTCTCTTCCCCAGGGCATGCTGGGACACATAGTCAGGGCAGGCAGATTGAAATCGGATTCCAATTGGTCGCCCTCTCTACTGTCTGCTGGAGGTGATTCGAAGGGCTGAATGGCCTCCTCCTATCCCCTGTGTAACAGCCTGGAGAAGGGGCTAAATGGTCTCCTCCTGTCCCCTGTGTAACAGCCTGGAGAAGGGGCCGAATGGCCTCCTGTTCCCTGTGTAACAGCCTGGAGAAGGGGCCGAATGGCCTCCTGTTCCCTATGTAACAGCCTGGAGAAGGGGGCCGAACGGCCTCAGCGGACGGTGTACTCACTGACCTGAGGGTGCGAAGCCTGCAGTCGGGTCTGATGAGGGCCGCGCAGAGCTGCGAGACCCCCGGGTCGCCCAGCCGGTTGTGGTCGAGGTCCAGCTCGGTGAGCGAGCGGTTGGCGGAGAGAGCCCAGGTCAGGTTCCTGACGCCCGCGCTGGTCACCCCCGTCCCGCACAGCCTGAGGGAGACAACACGCCCCGGGGTGGGGAGTCACTCACAAGGAAAACACTGCCAGACGGCACTGAGCCCCGGAACGGCGGCCCGCCTCCCTCTTCCCGAGGCCGGGATCCTTCAGGCGGCCCGTCGGGTCCCGAGATTCCCGGGACGGGTCGAGATCCCCCCCACCATCCAGCTCTCCATGCACCTGGAATCACAGCCCCCACCTGCTTATTCACTCCTTTCGAAGGGGTAGAAAGGTGGGGGTTGCAGGTTTTGGGGACGTTACGCACCCTGTTGTTCCCCTGTATCAGAGGGATGGGCACTACCCCCCCCACCCAGAGAACCCAACTCACCCCCAACACCTGGCCCCGGTGCTGGCATTTGAAGCCGTCATCCGCGGGGCGTTAGCTGCACTGCAGGCGCGGCCATGTTACGGCTGCTCAGATGTCTCGTGGGAGGCCATTCAGCCCCCCGGCTCTGCCCTGCCAGGAATCTGTGGCCTGGCTTCACAGTCCCACCCTTGGCCCCTACCCCTTGGGATCCCTCGCTCGACGTAGGCTTGCGCATCTCAGAGATCGAGTCGGCGACTGGATCCCCTTTTGACCGTGTGGAATTGGCATATAACACTCTGGTCGCGGGGAACGGAATCCCATCGGCGCAGCCCCATCCCTATGATCCCAAAATACAGCCCTGAGCCAGTGACAGAGATTAAACTTTTATCCAGCATTTATTGACCCCTCCCGTCCCTAGTTGCCCCCTTGAGAAGGCGGTGGTGAGCTGCCCCCTTGAACTCCTGCAGTCCACGTGCTAGGGATCGACCCTTGGGAAGGGATTTCCAGGATTTTCACCCAACAACTGCGATCTGTATTCCTAATTCTGAGCGACACCGAGCGCTCTTTTTTTAAAGAACTTCATTCACGGGACAAGGGAGTTGCTGACCGGGCAGCATTTACTGCCCCATCCCTAATTGCCCCAGAGGGCAGTTCAGATCCGACCACGTTGCTGTGGGCCTGGAGTCACGTGTAGGCCCAGACCAGGGAAGGATGGCAGTTTCCTTCCCTCATGGACATGAGTGAACCAGATGGGTTTTTCCAAAAAAAAATACTTTTTTGAATTCCAATTCCGTGACCTACCATGATTTGAACCTACGATCCCAGAAAATGACCCTGACCTCTAGATTTACGATCCAGCGATAATACCATCCACCTGAAGCCCCATCCCCACTTCCTACCTATTCACCTCATCCCGGCTCTCCTGACCTGTCTGTCCTCCCTGGACTGACCTATCCCCTCCCTACCTCCCACCAACCTTTACTGGCTCCATCCCCACCTCTTTGACCTGTCTGTTTCGTCTCCACCTATCTTCTCCTCTATCCCATGTATCTGCTGCCCCTTGTCCTTCTGGATGGAAGTGGGTCGTGGGGTTTGGAAGGTGCTGCCTGAGGGTCTTTGGTGAATCTCTGCAGAGCGTCTTGTCGATGGCACACACTGCTGCGACTGAGCGTTGGTGGGGGAGGGAGTGGGATGTTTGTGGATGTGGTGCCAATCGAGAGGGGGCTGCTTTGTCCTGGATGGTGTCGAGCTTCTTAAGTGTTGTTGGGGCTGCCCCCATCAGGGGCAAGTGGGGAGTATCCCATCACCCTCCTGCCTTGTGCCTTGTAGATGGTGGGACAGGCTTTGTGGGGAGACAGGACGGGAGTCACTCGCTGCAGGATTCCCAGCCTCTGACCTGCTCTCATAGCCGCTGTGTTTATGTGGTGGGTCCAGGAGAGTTTCTGGTCAATGGTAGCCCCCAGGATGTGGGTAGTGGGGGGGTTCAGTGATGGTAACACCATTGAATGTCAAGGGGCAGTGGTTAGATTATCATTTATTGGTGATGGGCACAGCCTGGGCATTTGTGTGGCGCGAATGTTAATAGTATGAATGAGAGAGTAGACTGAATTCTTGCCTTTCCCAGTCGAGGTGCAGATTCTAGGAGCCTGGTGGGGGAGGGTAGCGATGTGGGAGCTTAACGGGAATTTGGTGGGACCACAGCTGGCGCTGTGTGTGTGTGTGTGTGTGTGTGTGTGTGTGTGTGTGTGTGTGTGTGTGTGTGTGTGTGTGTGTGTCGGGTTCTGGCCCCCCTCTCTCTGTGCGAAGGATGGGAATTGTACTGGAGCAGGGTGCGGAGGGAGATTTACCAGGACGTCGCACTGGGATGGAGCGTTTCAGCGAGGGAGAGAGACTGCATTAGCTCAGGTTAGTTTGATTTAGAGCAGGGAAGGCGGGGATCTGATGGGAGGGTGTAAGATTACGAGGGATAGAAAGAAGCTGCTCCCCCTCAATTGAAGCATCAGGAACAAGGCAGGGGTTTGGGTCCACTTTTAAAGCAGAAGGTAGGAGGTTTAGGGAGGATTTGTTCACTGAGAGGGCAATGGGGGTCTGGGGCAGGCAGTATTTAAACAGTTTCTGAGATAGTGGGAACTGCAGATGCTGGAGAATCGGAGATAACAAGGTGTGGAGCTGGATGAACACAGCAGGCCAAGCAGCATCAGAGGGGCAGGAAGGCTGACGTTTCGGGCCTAGACCCTCCTCCACCTGCTCCTATGATGCTGCTTGGCCTGCGGTGCTCAACCAGCTCCACACCTTGTTATCCTGTATTTAAACAGTGTTTGGGTGAGCCCTTGAGGTTGCACAGCATTTGAGGCTTCGGGGCCTGGAGTGGGAAAGTGGGATTGATAGAGTTTTGGTAGTACAGACTCGATGGGCTGAAGGGCCCTTGTTGCACCAGGCAAACATGTGAGCATTTGGAAAACGATCCGCAGCCAATGTAGAATTGAATGGATGATTTAAAAGAAGGACAAAAGCTCAAAATTGCATCGATGGAGACAGGACCGTCGGACTTTATCGCGATGAGTACAAACTCAACGAATTATGCGCTGAGTCCTCAAGTCGTGAGGAAAAGCAGCGAGCGATGTGTATCAATGTTAAATAATACTATGGGAAGGAGGCTAGTCAAAGTATACTGACAGTGACTAAAGGAATGAGGAGTAAAATTTAAATAAAAAACTCAAAGCCAAAAAACAATTCAAAAGTTCAGCTTCCAGCCATCAGACTGAACACTCTAAAGAAGCAAAATGTTTGATAGAATACTATGCTTTCTCCAACACAAGTGATTTATAGAGATATAACAGACCGATGAACTGATTTATGTGAAAAAGCCACGACATCTATAGTTGACGAGATGTGATTTTCACGTTGTGGACGCGTTACCCATAAAACTACAATCATACAGACTCAATTCAGAGAAGGTAACTGCCATCGGTGGGGTCTAGGTCTCGATGCGAGCTGGGACGTGGTGTTTAGGAGTTGATGTCGGTGGTGGGAAGGGGCAGGCCTTGCGGCTGCCTTCTAAGTCTGAGACACTGGAGTGTACAGACCCTGCCTCACACCGAGGGATCCCGTCGCTTACCTCAGGGACTGAATGGTACAGCACCGCCTCCTCAGAGCGTCGCACAGCAGCTTCATCGTAGCCTCTCCGATCTTGTTGTAGCTTAAGCTGAGCAACTGCAATGACTGGTTCTTAAGCACTGCGAACGCGAGGCTTCTGGTTCCGGTTCCCGTCAGCTTGTTGTAGTCGACCCTGTTAGAAAAGTGTGGGTGTTGGGGAGACACTGATCAGGATTGAACAACATGTTTTGGGAGCCCACCCCAACCCTCTGCGTTCAATTGCAGCCTTTTAGACACGGAGAATGCGAGCAGGAGCAGGCCATTCGGCCCGCCGTTGCCGATCTTCTGACACGGCCCCCTGTTCCCAGTTTTCTTCTCCCCCAGACCCTAATATTGTTTTTAGCCCTGGGAAACATTTCCAACTCCTTCCCGAAAAGGGCTCCACGTTCCGTCCTCAGCTGCTTCCTGCGTTTCCCACCCGGGTTCTGCACTCCCCATGTCATGGGGTCACGCGGGACAGAAATAGACCATCGGGCCCATCTAGTCCATGCTGACCATAATCCCAAACTAAGCCAGCCCCCACCTGCCTCCGATTATTATCATTGGGAATGTCCTTGCTGTGTTTGTTCTTTCGAGTCCCATTCGAATGTTGCAGGTTTTCGTGAGATTCTACCTCGTTCTTTCAAAATTCCGGGGAATATAGTTCAAAATGATAGTTCACACCATCATAGAGTCAGCCAGCCCGGAAACAGCCCTTCGGCCCATCCTATCCATGCTGACCGTAGTCCCGAACTAAACCAGTCCCCCTCCCCAGCCTGCGCTCGAGCCCTGTTCTTTCCCACTCATGGTCTTACCCAAATATCCTTCACACTTTGTAACCTGCAACCTCAGGAGCCGCTCTCTGCACGAAGCTGAATTGTCCCTTCATGTCTGCTTTAAGTTTCTCACCTTGAAAAACATGCCCCCCCACCCCCAACTCTTGAAATCTCCCACCTGAGGGAGAAGGCACCTCATGTATACCCCTCATGATGTTACAAACCTCTAGAAAGTCACCCCTCCGCCTCCTAAGCTCCAGTGAAAAAAGCCCCACTCTATCCAGCCTCTCCCTTAAGTTAAGACCTCCGTTCCCGGCAACATCCTGGTAAATCTCTTCCTGAACCCTCTCCAGTTTAATCATATCCTTCCGATAACGGGGAGGACCAGACCCCAGGCACGGTATTTCGGAAGAGACCTCACCCGTTGATAGACCATCCTCCCTCAGAAGTCGTTGAGTCCGAAGGGGAGGGGAGGGGGTAGTGTGTGTCGAGGGACGCAAATTGCCACAGGGCTCAAAGGGTGAAGTGATGGGTATGAGCAGCACACCTGGAGTTGGATCAGAGACAGTGGGAGCTGCAGCTGCTGGAGAATCGGCAATAACACGGTGTAGAGCTGGGTGAACACAACAGGCCAAGCAGCACCAGAGGAGCAGGAAAGGCTGACATTTCGGATCTAGACCTTTCTAGACACCCCAGCCCAGGGGAACCACCTTCCTTGATTCTTAGAGACATTAGGAACTGCAGATGCTGGAGAATCTGAGATACCAAGGTATGGAACTGGATGGACACAGCAGGTCAAGCAGCATCAGAGGAGCAGGAAGGCTGAGGTTTCGGGCCTGGACCCTTCATCAGAAATGGGCGAGGGGGAAGGGGGTTCTGAAATAAATAGAGAGAGAGGGTGAGACGGATAGAAGATGGGTAGAGGAGAAGATAGGTGGAGAGGAGACAGACAGGTCAGAGAGGCGGGGATGGAGCCAGTAAAGGTGAGTGTAGGTGGGGAGGTAGGGAGGGGATAGGTCAGCCCAGGGAGGATGGACAGGTCAAGGGAGGGGGATGAGGTGTAGGTATGAGATGGGGATGGGGCTTGAGGTGGGAGGAGGGGATGGGTGAGAGGAAGAACAGGTTAGGGAGGCAGAGACAGGCTGGGCTGGTTTTGGGATGCAGTGGGGGGAGGGGAGATTTTGAAGCTTGTGAAATCCACATTGATGTTGGTACTTCTCAGTCGGGTTGATGTGGGGGGGGGGGGGCAGGGGGCTGGGTGTCCTCGCTGTGATCAGAGATGATGGGGTCAGTGGGGAGTTATTATTTCCTGCGTTGTTGGGAGGCCTGAGGGCTAGGCTCATCCAGAACAAAGATGGAGCACCTCACATTGATGAGGCGAGGCCTGGAAATATTCCTTTACAGCAGACAGGGAGAAGGGATATCCTGAAGGTCTATCTCCCTGTTCCCTGTGTAACAGGCTGGAGAAGACGTCGAATGGCCTCCTCCCATTCCCTGTATAACAGGCTGGAGAAGGGGGCTGAATGGCCTCCTGCTGATCCCTGTGTGACAGGCTGGAGAAGGGGCTTAATGTCCTCCTGCTGTTCCCTGTGTAACAGGCTGGAGTAGGGGCTGAATGGCCTTCTCCTGGTCTCATGCCTGACCTGAAATTCCTCAGAACAAACCCCCCCACAACAAGTGCGGTGTTTTTGGGATGGAGGTACAGGACCAGCGGGCTGATCAACTGGGTAGGGAGCTCTGGGAGTTCAGATCACTGAGACAGGGTGAAAGCCGGAACATTCTGGAGATAAGAAGCTGGGCGAGCTGCGGCCTAGTAAATTCTCGCAAACCACCGCCCCACCCCGTCCCACTCCGGTTCACGGTCCCCCATTTTGGGGCTGCAAGCCTCAGGCCCTCCCCACGTTGCGGCCTACAGAATGCTAAAATGGCTGACTCTGAACGTACCTCTGGCCCTGGGGTTCAGGGCCTTGTAAAAGGTGGGGGGGGGGGGGGGCGGGCAGCAAATCCCCGTGAACCCCGTGACTCACCAGAGCTCCCGGACGACGCAGGCCGGCTCGCGTAGCGCGGAGCACAGTATTTTCGCTCCCGAGTCTCCCAGGCCGTTCCAGTTCAACCTGCAAACACAACATCGCAGAGCATCCCATGAACAACCAAACTGCACCCCCCCCCCAACTCCCATTTGGACACCGGCACATTGCCCAGGGAGGAACGGGGTTGGGGGGTGGGGGGGCGCGCAGTGGAAATCGTTGGCTCGAGCTGACAAGAGAGTCGACAGGCCCGCGGGACCGGGAGCGGGCCCTTCGGCCCATTGAGCCTGCTGCCCCATTCCACGCGGCCAAGTTCGACCTGATAACTCTCAGCTCTGCTTTCCCGCCCTTTCTTGAATCGCCGGCTGGTTTTAAAAACCTTTGGTTCTCGTCTGACAGGTTTATTTGAAAGCGCAAGCTTTCACAGCCCTGCTCCTCCTTCAGGTGCTAGTGAGAGGGGTCGCATCAGGCTCAGACCTTATATGTCAAAGTTGAAAGGGTGACACCACTGATGAGGATGAATTAAACAACCCTGAGACGCTGTTAAATCTTTATTAATCAGTTGGTAGGATTTAATTGATTAGTATGTGTATGTAAATGGGGTCACAGAGTAACGGCAGGATTCTCGGCAGTGCGGAGGAGCAGAGGGATCTTGGGGTCCACGTCCATAGATCCCTCAAAGTTGCTACACAAGTTGATAGGGTTGTAAAAAAGACGTCTGGTGTGTTGGCTTTCATTGGTAGGGAATTGAGGTTGAGAGCCGTGAGGGTATGCTGCAGCTGCATGAAACTCTGGTTAGACTACACTTGGAATATTGTGTACAGTTCCTGGTCACCTTATTACAGGAAGGATGTGGAAGCTTTAGAGAGGGTGCAGAGGAGATTTACCAGGATGTTGCCTGGGCTGGAGGGCAGCTCTTATGAGGAAAGGTTGCGGGAGCTCGGGCTTTTCTCATTGGAGCGAAGAAGGATGGGAGGTGCCTTGATAGAGATGTACAAGATGATGAGAAGCACAGATAAAGTGGATAGTCAGAGACTTTTCCCCAGGGAGGACATGGCTATTAGGAGGGGTCATAATCTTAAGGTGATTGGAGAAAGGTATAGGAGAGATGTCAGAGGGAGGTTCATTACACAGAGGGTGGGGGGTGTGTGGAATGTGCTGCTGGCAGTGGTCGTGGAGTCAGATGCTTCAGAGACTTTTAAGCGACTCTTGGATAGGCACATGGAGGACAGTAAAGTGTAGGGTGTGCAGGGTAGTTTGATCTTAGTGGGATAATAGGTCGGCATGACATTGTGGGCCGAAGGGCCTGTACTGTTCCACATTCTACATTCTGTGCTCTAAATCCTTTCCCACAACCTGTGTTTGTGCGACTACTGACATTTTCCATCACAGTACAACCATCGACACGTCCACACCAGCGACATACAGGGCCCCAGCCTCATCAGCTCCCTGCGGTAAACAATCCCACAGAGTCATTCATTCCTCTCTGAGCGAAGGGATTCCTCCTCCTCTCTGTCTCCAACAGGCAAATGTTTATCCTGAGGCTATGCCCCAAATTCCCTGGGCTCACCCTCAAGGGCAAACATCCTTTCCACAGATGTCATGTCCCCTCAGGGTCTCATAAGCGTAAATAAGGTCACCCCTCATTCCTCTCTAAACTACAATGAGTGCAGAAACCAATCCAAACCCAGTCCACATTTCCCGAGATAAGGAACCCGAACTGTTCGCTGTGTTCAGCTGTGGTCTGGCTCGCACCGTCTACAGTTTTAGCGGAGGGTCAGTGCTGAGGAAGCAGGCACTGTCGGAGGATCAGTGCTGAGGGAACGGGCATTGTCGGAGGGTCAGTGCTGAGGAAGCGGGCACTGTCGGAGGGTCAGTGCTGAGGGAACGGGCACTGTCGGAGGGTCAGTGCTGAGGGAGCGGGCACTGTCGGAGGGTCAGTGCTGAGGAAGCGGGCACTGTCGGAGGGTCAGTGCTGAGGGAACGGGCACTGTTGGAGGGTCAGTGCTGAGGGAGTGGGCACTGTTGGAGGGTCAGTGCTGAGGGAGTGGGCACTGTCAGAGGGTCAGTGCTGAGGGAGTGGGCACTGTCGGAGGGTCAGCGCTGAGGGAGTGGGCGCAGTCGGAGGTTTGGTTCTGAGAGATGGGTGCATTTTTTCAATGGGTGAATATTCCTGGTCATGTGTGCATCCTATTTCAGTCAGCCCTGCATTCCATCCTGGCCTTGAGGAATATTTTAAGCGCTGACAATAGAAACAGGAATGGGCCCTTCCAGCCTGCTGTCCCCATTGCATACGATCGTGACTAATCGCCCAGCTCAGTCCCCTGTCCCTTCTTCTGCGCCCCCCCCCGTCAATAACCCACTGTATCCCGAGTTACGCTGACTAAATCCTTCTTGAAAACATTCAGTGTTTTATCCTCGAATTCCAGGGGCTCCCACTCTCTCTGCATTTCTCCCCCATCTCAGTCTGAAACGTCCCCACCCTGTATCCTTAAACTGTGACCCCCCCCCCAATCCCCCCCAGATCACAGGGAACATCCCTCCTGTGTTTACCCTGTCTCATCCCATCAGAATTTTATAGGTTTCTATCAAACTCCGCCCCCCAACTATTCTCAATCCTGGGAATATAATCCTAACTGATCCCGTCTCCCTCTCTCTGTACGCCAGCCCTGCCATCCCAGGGGTCAGTCTGGGAAACCCTTCGCTGCTCTCCCCCCTCCATCTCCAGGGCCTCCATCCTCAGGTAAGGGAGACCCCCAGCTCTGCATAATCCTCCAGGTGGGGGTCTCCCCAAGGACTTCTTCCCTCCCATACAGCTGCAGCAGGATATGCCCTGCCCTTGTCCTCCAATCCCCTCACTATGGGGGGGGGGGCGTCAAAGTACCTCCCTCACTCCTCACTACTCCTGCAAAACAGGTTACCCTCAGCAACTGGCCCATTGTCGGGGGGGGGGCGCCCGCACCTCCTCCCCGTTTCCCCAGTCGATCACCTTGGAGTTACTGCTGAGCCCATGGAGTTGGGGGCTAGACACTGGCATGGGTAGAGGATTGGCTGGCTGGCAGAAGGAGGAGAGTGAGTGGACAAATCTGTCCTTTTCTCACGATGTAGTATCACGAGGGGGGTCAGGGTTGCGACCACAGCTCTTCGCGTTGCACGGGAATGGCCTGGGACAGGGTTCACCGAGAGCTGCTGACCTTGCAGACGGTGCAAGGGGAGAGCCTGAGGTGAGGAGGTGGAGAGGAGGCTTGGATAGACCAGGAGAGTTGGCAAAGAAGAGGCTGATGGAATGCAACATGAGGAAATGAGGAACCAGGACCCCTCAGGCGGTATGTCTGAAGGGGGAAAGGCTTCGGAAAGCTGCAGCATGGATGGACCAGCGAGCCCTGGCTTGGGATTTCTCCTGGAGGATAACACGCAGGTTCAGTTGGGAATGCAACATTAGCCTCCCGCTAGAATTCAAGAGCAGGGGGTGTAGAGGCTGTGTCAAGGCTCTGGTCAGAACACATCTGGAATATTGCGAGCGGTTTTGGGCTCCCAAATCTGCGGAAAGATGAGCTGACGTCGGAGGGAGGTTTCCAGGAACGACCCTCGGGGGATGGAGGGCTTGTCGTATGAGGAGTGTTTGAGGATTCTGGGCCCGTACGCGATGGAGTTCAGGAGGATAAGGGGAGATCTGATGGAAACTTATGGAGTACAGTGTTACCGGCAGAGAGAGACCAGGACCCGAGCGCACAGCTTCAGGACGACCCCTTTAGAGGGGAGATGCGGAGGAAGTTCTTCGGTCAGAGGGTGGGGAGTGTGCGGGCTTCATTGCCATCGAGAGAGGGCTGCGGGGGCCAAGTGGAGTGCATTTAAGACAGGGGTAGACAGGTTCTTGGGTGGTGAGGGGCATCGATGGTGAGATGGAGAATGGGGGTTGAGAAAAATATCAGACACGATCAATAGACACCGCAGCATTGATGGGCTGAATGGCCCAATTCTGCTGCAGCCTGAGAGCCTCACATTGGATTGCGCCTTCAGACGGAGGCTTTTCGAGACCTTACCTGAGGCTCCGACACTGAGGCAATATGGCGGATAATCTCTGCAGACCCTCTGGGCCAATCCAACAATGGCCGAGATTGAGTTCCTCGATGGTAGCCATCGGGGCTAGGCTCACCGCCAACACAGAGCAATCCAGAGGGCACAGCCTCAGCGCCCTCCCAGGGTGGAGAGGGTCCCCCAGAGCGATCCGGCCCATCTGCAGAAGCCTGCTGTTGCAGCTGTCCGCCATGAAGTGCATCGCCTCCAGCAACCTCCTCTTCCTCCTCACGGCCTCCTCAATCCCAGCCTCCCGCTGCCGGCTGGCGCCGTCCGTGCCCCAGGCCCGGGCACGCTCGCCCCACTTGTCGGGAGCTTCCTCACACCCTTCTGGAAATCAAGCCAACTGATAGCGTTTCAGAATGGGTCGCTCCATCCCACATCCCTCCAAACCCTTTCCCATCCTCGCACTTATCTCAATGTCTTTTAAACATTACAGCTGTGTCCACGTCCACCGCTTCCTCAGGAATTTCATTCCACACACGGCCCCCGCTCTGTGTTTAAAACCAAAAAAACTGCCCCTTGTGTCTTTTTTCCTCCTCATTTGGACCCCTCATCTTGCAATTCCCCACCCTGGGGATAAGACGCCTCTCATCCACCCTCTCCATGCCCCTGGTGCTATTATAAACCTGCATAGGGTCACCCCTCAGCCTCCGACGCTCCGATGAGAAAAGCCACAAGCTATCCCAGCATAACTCAAACCCTCCATTCCCGGCAGCGTCCTGGTAAATCTCTTCTTGATCCCTTGCCAGCTTAATTGTGTCCTTCTGACGACCAGAACTGGACGTACTTTTCCAGAAGAAGTATCTCTTAAACTAGGCGTAGGTTGCAGAAGCAGGGAGGTCATGATGGAGCCGTACAAAGGTTTGGTCAGATCGCAGTTCGCGTACTCTGTGCGCATCTGGTTACCATATTATGGGAAGGATGACAACTTGTTCCAAAAGGGTCTGTTTCTGTGTTGGATAAGTTCTAAGTGATGGTACTGGAGGAGGCGGGGCGGGGGGAGGGGGTGCACAGGAGGTTTCTACCAGGCCTAGAAAATTTCAGTGATGAAGACAAGGTTAGGTAGGCTTGGATAACCAAAATGTGGAGCTGGAGGAACACAGCGCGGAGCTGGAGGAACACAGTTCGGGGCTGGAGGAACACAGCGCGGGGCTGGAGGGACACAGTGTGGGGCTGGAGGAACACAGCGTGGGGCTGGAGGAACACAGCGCGGGGCTGGAGGAACACAGTGCGGGGCTGGAGGAACACAGCGTGGGGCTGGAGGAACACAGCGCGGGGCTGGAGGAACACAGCGCGGGGCTGGAGGAACACAGTGTGGGGCTGGAGGAACACAGTGTGGGGCTGGAGGAACACAGCGCAGGGCTGGAGGAACACAGTGTGGGGCTGGAGGAACACAGCGCGGGGCTGGAGGAACACAGTGTGGGGCTGGAGGAACACAGTGTGGCGCTGGAGGAACACAGCGCAGGGCTGGAGGAACACAGTGTGGGGCTGGAGGAACACAGCGCAGGGCTGGAGGAACACAGTGTGGGGCTGGAGGAACACAGCATGGGGCTGGAGGAACACAGCGCGTGGGGCTGGAGGAACACAGTGTGGGGCTGGAGGAACACAGTGCACGGGGCTGGAGGAACACAGCGTGGGGCTGGAGGGACACAGCATGGGGCTGGAGGAACATAGTGTGGGGCTGGAGGAACACAGCGCAGGGCTGGAGGAACATAGTGTGGGGCTGGAGGAACACAGCGCAGGGCTGGAGGGACATAGTGTGGGGCTGGAGGGACACAGTGCGGGGCTGGAGGAACACAGTGTGGGGCTGGAGGAACACAGCGTGGGGCTGGAGGAACACAGCGCGTGGGGCTGGAGGAACACAGTGTGGGGCTGGAGGAACACAGTGTGGGGCTGGAGGAACACAGTGTGGCGCTGGAGGAACACAGCGCAGGGCTGGAGGAACACAGTGTGGGGCTGGAGGAACACAGCGCAGGGCTGGAGGAACACAGTGTGGGGCTGGAGGAACACAGCGTGGGGCTGGAGGAACACAGCGCGTGGGGCTGGAGGAACACAGTGTGGGGCTGGAGGAACACAGTGTGGGGCTGGAGGAACATAGTGTGGGGCTGGAGGAACACAGTGTGGGGCTGGAGGAACATAGTGTGGGGCTGGAGGGACACAGTGTGGGGCTGGAGGAACACAGTGTGGGGCTGGAGGAACATAGTGTGGGGCTGGAGGGACACAGTGTGGGGCTGGTGGAACACAGCAGGCCTGGCAGGAAGTGTAGATGAATGGGAAGGGTTTGGAGCAGGAAGAGCAGATGATGGGGAAGGGTTTAGAACAGGAAGTGTAGATGAAGGGGAAAGGTTCGGAGCAGAAAGTGTAGATGAATGGGAAGGGTTTGGAACAGGAAGAGCAGATGATGGGGAAGGGTTTAGAACAGGGAGAGTAGATGAATGGGAAGGGTTTGGAGCAGGAAGTGTAGATGAATGGGAAGGGTTTGGAACAGGAAGAGTAGATGAATGGGAAGGATTCGGAACAGGAAGAGTGGATGAAGGGGAAAGGTTCGGAGCAGGAAGAGTAGATGAATGGGAAGGGTTTGGAGCAGGAAGAGTAGATGAAGGGGGCGGGTTCGCAGGGACATGGGCCAAATGCTGGCACATGGGACTAGTTTAGTTTGGGATTATGGGCTGGCATGGATGTGTTGGAGTGAAGGGTCGGATCCACGCTGTGTTACTCTATGATTCTATGAGCCTGTGAGTTGTGAGTGAGGAGAAGTTGCCCACAGGTACAGAGCAATTAGCTTACAAAGAGCAATTGGATAATTACTGGAAGGGAATCAGAATTTGGTCCTTTGGAGCTGTGCATACCTCGATCATTAATATCCTTCAAGACACTCTGTAGTTCCTGCTTGACTTCTCTCAACCTCTCCAAGAAATGCACCATGGTTTCTCCGAACGGCTTATCTCTCTCTTCCAGCAGCTTCAGGAAATGGGTCGAACTGTCCTTCCCAGCTTCCACTCCCTGGAAAAGCACAGAACAGCGTTGACTCCAGAGCTCAATTGAGTGGCCGTTCAGCCCGATAGCTCGGGGCTAGTCTCCACTCTGTGCACGAGACTGCTGCCCCGCCATCATCTCGCCCCTGTGCCGCCCCTCCCAACCACCTCTCTACACTGCTACCCCCTCGACCGTACCAACCCCAGCCCCACCTCTGCCCCCAAACTCTGGGAGCGGTTTCCACATTCTCGCCTCTCTCGAATTGACGGGAGACATACGACCGAATGTCAACATTGGGGCCATTGCGTTTTGGGTTGGTGTGTCAGCGACGTTCAGTTCTCGGCATGAGGTTTAGGTGATATGATAGCACAGTCACAGTCCTGAGGACCACAAAGTTGCTCATTAGACACACAGAGAGAGATGACTGGAGATGGGGGGAGGTTTAACCTGATGGGCACCATGCCTCAAGTGAGGGGGAGAGCTAGAGAAGAACGTGACTTCATGGTAGGCTTGGCAATCTTGAGATTTGGTGCCCACCGCACTCGTCGACCTCACTCTTTATCACAAATGTGCCAACGATACCAACTGTGCCCCTCTTTCAGTGATGGTGGAATGAAGTTTGGCTCTCTCCTCCTTGGAGAGAAAAAGGACAGGAGAAGGAGGTCTGACAGAGGTTTCCGAAATCACCAAACGGATCGGGGAGAAGTGTTTCCCGCTTGGAAAAGGAACACGAGCGAGAGGGGCACTAATCTGAAGTGGCGTGATCAATAAGGAAAAGGCAATGTGTGAAAACAAAAATATAAGGATTAGGAGCAGAGGGTAGGCCCATCCAGCCGGCTCCACCGCTCGCTAAGATCAGGGCTCATTTTTATCGTGGACTCAGCTCCACTTACCCACCCCTTCAGTGGTCTGCGCTGCTCCCTCACGGCGCCAGGGACCCGGGTTCGATAACTGCCTCGGGCGACTGTCTGTGTGGGGTTTGCACGTTCTCCCCATGTCTGCGTGAGTTTCCTCCGGGTGCTCCGGTTTCCTCCCACAGTCCAAAGATGTGCGGCCGTGCCAAATTGTCCCATAGTGCCCAGGGATGTGCGGGTTAGGGTGGGTTGGCCGTGCTAAATTGTCCCATAGTGCCCAGGGATGTGCAGGTTAGGGTGGATTGGCCGTGCTAAATTGTCCCGTAGTGCCCAGGGATGTGCGGGTTAGGGTGGATTGGTGGTGCTAAATTGTCCCGTAGTGTCCAGGGATGTGCGGGTTAGGGTGGGTTGGCCGTGCTAAATTGTCCCATAGTGCCCAGGGATGTGCAGGTTAGGGTGGGATGGCCGTGCTAAATTGTCCCATAGTGCCCAGGGATGTGCGGGTTAGGGTGGGTTGGCCGTGCTAAATTGTCCCATAGTGTCCCAGGGATGTGCAGGTTAGGGTGGATTGGCCGTGCTAAATTGTCCCGTAGTGCCCAGGGATGTGCGGGTTAGGGTGGGTTGGCCGTGCTAAATTGTACCATAGTGCCCAGGGATGTGCAGGTTAGGGTGGGTTGGCCGTGCTAAATTGTCCCGTAGTGCCCAGGGATGTGCGGGTTAGGGTGGGTTGGCTGTGCTAAATTGTCCCATAGTGTCCCAGGGATGTGCAGGTTAGGGTGGATTGGCTGTGCTACATTGCCCCATAGTGCCCAGGAATGTGTTGATTAGATGGATTATAGGGGGATGTGTCTGGGTCGGATGATGTGAGCGTCTGCATGAACTTGTTGGGCCGAAAAGCCTGTTTGCACTTTGTAGGGGTTCTATGCTTCTCTGAATCCTCAATTCATTCTATTATCTACCTTTGCCTTTAAAATATTCCACAAGATAACCTCAACTGCTTCACTGAACAGGGAATTCCACAGATTCACAACCCTTTGGGTGAAGAAGTTTCTCCTCAGCTCAGTTCTAAATCTGCTCCTCCTTATTGAGATGTGTCCTAGTTCTAGTTTCACCTGCCAATGGAAGCAACCTAGATAATAAAGTGTGAAGCTGGATGAACACAGCAGGCCCAGCAGCATCTCAGGAGCACAAAAGCTGACGTTTCGGGCCTAGACCCTTCATCAGAGAGGGGGATGGGGTGAGGGTTCTGGAATAAATAGGGAGAGAGGAGGAGGTGGACCGAAGATGGAGAGAAAAGAAGATAGGTGGAGAGGAGAGTATAGGTGGGGAGGTAGGGAGGGGATAGGTCAGTCCAGGGTAGACGGACAGGTCAAGGAGGTGGGACGAGGTTAGTCGGTAGGAGATGGAGGTGCGACTTGGGGTGGGAGGAAGGGATGGGTGAGAGGTATTAACCGTCTCAACCTCTCCACCCCTCTCACCCACTCCAACCTCTCTCCCGCAGAACGGGCAGCCCTCCGCTCCCTCCGCTCCAACCCGAACCTCACCATCAAACCTGCAGATAAGGGTGGCGCAGTGGTAGTATGGCGCAGACCTCTACATCGCTGAGGCCAAACGCCAACTCTCCGACACCTCCTCCTACCGCCCCCTCGATCATGACCCCACCCCCGAGCACAAACCATCATCTCCAACACCGTTCATGACCTTATCACCTCAGGGGACCTCCCACCCACAGCCTCCAACCTCATCGTTCCCCAACCCCGCACGGACCATTTCTATCTCCTTCCCAAAATCCACAAACCTGCCTGCCCTGGTCGACCCATTGTCTCAGCCTGTTCCTGCCCCACCGAACTCATCTCCACCTATCTGGACACCATTATCTCCCCTTTGGTCCAGGAACACCCTACCTACGTCCGTGACACCACCCACGCCCTCCACCTCCTCCAGAACTTCCAATTCCCTGGCCCCCAACACCTCATTTTCACCATGGACGTCCAGTCCCTATACACCTGCATTCCGCATGCAGATGGCCTCAAGGCCCTCCGCTTCTTCCTGGCCCGCAGGCCCAACCAGTCCCCCTCCACCGACACCCTCATCCGCCTAGCCGAACTCGCCCTCACCCTCAACAACTTCTCTTTCAATTTCTCCCACTTCCTACAGACTAAGGGGGTGGCCATGGGCACCCGCATGGGCCCCAGCTATGCCTGCCTCTTTATAGCTTACGTGGAACAGTCCCTCTTCCACACCTACACAGGCCCCAAACCCCACCTCTTCCTCCGGTACATTGATGACTGTATCGGCTCCGCCTCTTGCTCCCCAGAGGAGCTCAAACAGTTCATCCACTTCACCAACACCTTCCACCCCAACCTTCAGTTCACCTGGGCCATCTCCAACACATCCCTCACCTTCCTGGGTCTCTCAGTCTCCATCTCAGGCAACCAGCTTGTAACCGATGTCCATTTCAAGCCCGTCGACTCCCACAGCTACCTAGAATACTTTCCCCCCACAGTGGTCGAGAACGCCCTCCTCCGTGACTCCTGCATTTCCCGCTACACATTCCTAACACCCAACGCGTGCCACAACTGCCCAAAGAGGATCCCCCTCGTTCTCACACACGACCCCACCAGCCTCCGGATACAACGCATCATCCTCCGACACTTCCGCCATCTACAATCCGACCCCACCACCCATCCCCACCCTTGTCTGCTTTCCGAGAGACCACTGTCTCCGTGACTCCCTTGTCCGCTCCACACTGCCCTCCAACCCCACCACACCCGGCACCTTCCCCTGCAACCACAGGAAGTGCTACACTTGCCCCCACACCTCCTCCCTCACCCCCATCCCAAGCCCCAAGATGACTTTCCATATTAAGCAGAGGTTCACCTGCACATCTGCCAATGTGGTATACTACATCCACTGTACCCGGTGTGGCTTCCTCTACATTGGGGAAACCAAGCGGAGGCTTGGGGACCGCTTTGCCCGGTTCGCAATAAACAACTGCACCTCCCAGTCGCGAACCATTTCCACTCCCCCTCCCATTCTTTAGATGACATGTCCATCATGGGCCTCCTGCAGTGCCACAATGATGCCACCCGAAGGCTGCAGGAACAGCAACTCATATTCCGCTTGGGAACCCTGCAGCCCAACGGTATCAATGTGGACTTCACCAGCTTCAAAATCTCCCCTCCCCCTACCGCATCCTAAAACCAGCCCAGCTCTTCCCCTCCACCCACTGCACCCCAAAACCAGTCCAATCTGTCT
The DNA here is from genome assembly GCF_030684315.1 of Stegostoma tigrinum. Classification (NCBI taxonomy): domain Eukaryota; kingdom Metazoa; phylum Chordata; class Chondrichthyes; order Orectolobiformes; family Stegostomatidae; genus Stegostoma; species Stegostoma tigrinum. Next base: position 5,128,368 of record NC_081399.1, read on the forward strand.
CTGCCTCCCTAACCTGTTCTTCCTCTCACCTATCCCGCTCCTCCACCCCAAGCAGCACCTCCACTTCCTACCTACTAACCTCATCCCACCTCCTTGACCTGTCTGTCCTCCCCGGACTGACCTATCCACTCCCTACCTCCCCACCTATACTCTGCTCTCCACCTATCTTCTTTTCTCTCCATCGTCGGTCCGCCTCCCCCTCTCTCCCTATTTATTCCAGAACCCTCTCCCCATCCCCCTCTCTGATGAAGGGTCTAGGCCCGAAACGTCAGCTTTTGTGCTCCTGAGATGCTGCTTGGCCTGCTGTGTTCATCCAGCCTCACATTTTATTATCTTGGATTCTCCAGCATCTGCAGTTCCCATTATCACTTATCAATGGAAGCAACCTCCCCCCTTCTATCTTACCTATTCCTTTCATAACTTTATATATTTCTCTATGATTCCCCCATCATTCTCCTAAATTCCAATGAGTGTAGTCCCAGTCTACTCATGAGGCAACCTTCTCAATTCTGGAATCAACCTAGTGATCCTCCTCTGCACCTCCTTCTGTGCCAGTACATCCTTTCTCAAGTAAGCAGACCCAAACTGTGCGCTATACTGCCTGGAAATTTAGTGGGAGCAGCTTGAACTGAGGCGGAGCGGGAACTGGGGATGGTTATTTCGATGGGAACGGGAGATGGGGATAAAGGCATCAGATTGAATGAAGCAGGGGCGGTCATGATGGGCTGAATGGCCCAATTCTGCCACGTTACCATTCTGTGCTTCCGCGCAGACGTTACCTCGCTGTCGCTCACGTGAATCATTTCACCTTGTGCCGCCCACGGCATTCAGCGGAGTTGGGAACGTTTGAGGGAACACGGTGTGGAGCTGGAGGAAGGCAGCAGGGCCAGGCATCATCATAGGAGCAGGAAAGCTGACATTTCGGGCCTAGACCGTTCATCAGAAAAGGGGAAGGGGGAGAGGGAACTGAAATAAATAGGGAGAGAGGGGGAGGCGGACCAAAGATGGACAGAGGAGAAGATAGGTGGAGAGGAGACAGACAAGTCAAAGAGGTGGGGATAGAAGTGAGTGTAGGTGGGGATGTAGGGAGGGGATAGGTCAATCCGGACTGGTCAAGGCGTGGGATGGGGTCAGTAGGTAGGAAATGGGAATGCAGCTTGGGGTGGGGCGAGGGGATAGGTGATTGAACAGGAATGATAGATTGGCTTCGGAAGCCGCGCAGAGGAGGGTCGCTCCGGCCTGCAGGGACTGCCTTATGAGCACAGGCTGGTCTCTAATCACTGGAATACAGGAGAACTTGAGAGGGGACCTCACTGAAACACACAAGCCTCTTCGAGGGCATGACAGGGTGGATGTGGAAAAGTTTCTACTTGTGCGAGAGTCCAGGGCCAACAGGTTCGGGGGGGTGGGCTCTCATCTCAGAATACGGGGGCCTACCAGTTGGAGGAGGAATTTCTTCCCTCTGAGGGGAGTGAGTGTCTGGAATTCTTAAGTAGAAACGAGATTCTAAGTGGAGTAAGGAGGCAAGTGGAATTAAGGGTCATCAGATGAGCCTCGATCTCATTGAAAGGCAAGGTGGAAATGATGGGCAGAATGGCCTACTCCAGCTCCTACATCTCAGGGCCCTACGGAAATGCGTGAAGGTAATTATCTCAAGGGAGAATTGAATGTCCTTGTGTTGAATTTATCGTATGTCAGTGAGCATTTCTCCCAGTAAAATCTAAATCGACATTGTCTGACTTGGCATCATATCCTCATCCAATTCTCAAAACCACATCCAGGTCATTGGGATGATTCCACAGAAGGGTAACTGTACCTCCTGCTCCTGGCTGTAGAACAAAGCCTGATCGAGTGGTGTGACTGTGACTCTGTCTGTGAACTCATTCATTGCCTGTAGGAGGCGCTGACAGTAGAATCTGCTCACACTGTACAGATGTATGTCTGAGGGAATGTCCTCTGCTCCTTTAATCCCAGTGTTGGCATCTGGAAAAGACACATTCAGGCCAATCAACAGGAAATAAACCACAAAACAAAGGTGCTCACTGAAGTAGAGACCAGCGCTCCCTCAGCACTGACCCTCCGACAGTGCCCACTCCCTCAGCACTGACCCTCCGATGGTGCCCGCTCCCTCAGCACTGACCCTCCGACAGTGCCCGCTCCCTCAGCACTGACCCTCCCACAGTGCCCGCTCCCAAAGCAATGACCCTCCGACAGTGCCCACTCCCTCAGCACTGACCCTCCGACAGTGTCCACTCCCTCATAACTGACCCTCCGACAGTGCAGCGCTCCCTCAGCACTGACCCTCCGACAGTGCCCACTCCCTCAGCACTGACCCTCCGACAGTGCGGCACTCCCTCAACACTGACCCTCCGACAGCGCCCGCTCCCTCAGCGCTGACCCTCCGACAGTGTCCACTCCCTCATAACTGACCCTCCGACAGTGCAGCGCTCCCTCAGCACTGACCCTCCGACAGTGCCCACTCCCTCAGCACTGACCCTCCGACAGTGCCCACTCCCTCAGCACTGACCCTCCGACAGTGCCCGCTCCCTCTGCACTGACCCTCCCACAGTGCCCGCTCCCAAAGCAATGACCCTCCGACAGCGCCCACTCCCTCAGCACTGACCCTCCGACAGTGCAGCGCTCCCTCATAACTGACCCTCCGACAGTGCCCACTCCCTCAGCACTGACCCTCCGACAGTGCGGCACTCCCTCAACACTGACCCTCCGACAGCGCCCGCTCCCTCAGCGCTGACCCTCCGACAGTGTCCACTCCCTCATAACTGACCCTCCGACAGTGCAGCGCTCCCTCAGCACTGACCCTCCGACAGTGCCCACTCCCTCAGCACTGACTCTCCGACAGTGCCCACTCCCTCAGCACTGACCCTCCGACAGTGCCCGCTCCCTCTGCACTGACCCTCCCACAGTGCCCGCTCCCAAAGCAATGACCCTCCGACAGCGCCCACTCCCTCAGCACTGACCCTCCGACAGTGCAGCGCTCCCTCATAACTGACCCTCCGACAGTGCCCACTCCCTCAGCACTGACCCTCCGACAGTGCCCACTCCCTCAGCACTGACCCTCCGACAGTGCCCGCTCCCTCAGCACTGACCCTCCCACAGTGCCCGCTCCCTCAGCACTGACCATCCGACAGTGCCCACTCCCTCAGCACTGACCCTCCGACAGCGCCCGCTCCCTCAGCACTAACCCCCCGACAGTGTGGCGCTCCCTCAGTACTAACCCCCCGACAGTGTGGTTTTTCCCTCAGTACTCACCCCCTCTGCCCTATCAGTTGACCTCCTGTTTATTTTTCAGGAATCCTTTTGAACTGGCTCTTTGATTTGATTCTCTGTGCGTTGTTCTAACCTCCCTCTCTCTCCCTCAGTGTTAAACTGCTTATGGAAGCCATCCAAGGAGTTTCTTGTAATGTTTATTGACATTCCGGGCGCTATAGAAAGGCAGAACATTTAATGGCTGACCTTCTGGTGATGCCGGCCTTCCCGTGACCTCATGTGGCCAATCGTCCCCTTCCTCCATGATGGCCCCTAGTCCCGAAAACGTTCCATCATTCGCCGCTCTTGCTCCCAGCATCTCTGGTGCATCCACGTTCGCCTCCCGCTCCGTCATCGTGTATTTCCCTTTGTCTGGATCCTCCTGTAATATTCCTCACTGTCACAACATTCCCAAAACCCAGGTCCGGCCTCGGAACCTGGAAAGTAGACCTTGCTGCCCGTCGAACCTCCTCCTGCACATTTTAATACAGCCAAAGAGTGGACAACGCCCATTCTCTCAACTGCCTCAGTATTTTGCTCCTCTCTAAAATAATTTAGACCTTTCTGTCACACCTCCCGAGGGATGCCCTCACTGTTTCACTGCCCAGTGAGTCGATGGTGTGGAACCTCCCACTCCATCTTCCCGAGCCCTCCAGCAGCAGCATGGCAGGCTATCGGAATTGGGCCCAACCGCATCGGAATTGTCCCAGCTTAACGGCATGCCTGTGAGTGTTTGATGTTACGTTGACAATCACAGCAAAAAGGTCAGGAGTGGGCCATTCAGCCCTTTCAGCCTGCTGCCCCCATTGCATAGGATCGTGACTAATCGCCCAGCTCAGTCCCCTGTCCCTCCTTCCGCGCCCCCCCACCCCTGCCAATAACCCACTGTATCCCGAGTTACACTGACTAAATCCTTCTGGAAAACATTCAGTGTTTTATCCTCGAATTCCAGGGGCTCCCACTCTCTGTGCATTTCTCCCCCATCTCAGTCTGAAACGTCCCCACCCTGTATCCTTAAACTGTGACCCCCCCCCCCCCAGATCACAGGGAACATCCCTCCTGTGTTTACCCTGTCTCATCCCATCAGAATTTTATAGGTTTCTATCAAACTCCACCCCCCAACTATTCTAAATCCCGGGAATATAATCCGAATTGATCCCGTCTCCCTCTCTCTGTACGTCAGCCCTGCCATCCCAGGGGTCAGTCTGGGGAACTCGTCGCTGCTCTCCCCCCTCCATCGCCAGGACCTCCATCCTCAGGTAAGGGAGACCCCCAGCTCTGCACAATCCTCCAGGTGGGAGTCTCCCCAAGAACCACACCCGTCCCCCCCCCCCTCATATGGCTGCGGCAGGATACGCCTGTCATGTCCTCCAATCCTCTCGCTATCGGGTTGGGGGGTGGGGTCAACGCACCATCTGTCGTATCTACCAGGAGCTGCAGTAAAATGTAACTGAATTCCTCAGAGCGAGGTGACCCTTCTGTGAGGTGAGCAAACCCTGGCAATGTGTACACAAGATGATCATTGTCGAGCAGGATCTCGGTGTGTTTGAACAGGTAAACATTTCTATTACATATATTATTCATATGGTGACCTCTTTGCAGATTATCTATGTTCTGCTCACAAAAAAAGACACTGAACAACATTGGTGCGTCTCCCCCTCTCTCCCTATTTATTTCAGAACCCTCTCCCCCTCCTCCTTCTCTGATGAAGGGTCTAGGCCCGAAACGTCAGCTTTTGTGCTCCTGAGATGCTGCTGGGCCTGCTGTGTCCATCCAGCTCCACACTTTGTTATCTCGGATTCTCCAGCATCTGCAGTTCCCATTATCCCTGAACTACCTCAATGCACCACCCTGCTCCCTGGCCAACATCTCTGTCTCTGGCTCACTACAGTGTTCCAGTGAAGCCCAGGGCAAGCTGGAGGAACAACATCTCATCTTCCGCTTGGGGACCTACACCCCTCCGGACTCAATATTGAGTTCAATAATTTTAGGGCCTAAACTCTCCCATGTACCAGCCCCCAACCCCACACACCCCTTGTTACCACAGCCTGCCATTACACACCCCCTGTTATTAGTCACTAACAGTCCCCATTAACAACTATCCACCCTCCCAGCCAGACCGATATTAACTCTGTGTCTGTCCAACTGTCTTTCTCTCTCTTTAGGCTCAATCCTATCGTTTACTCCCTACCCCATCCACCTCCCGATTTTATGCATATAAACTGATGTTTTCTCAGGCACCATCAGTACTGAGGAAGGGTCATTGGACCCGAAACATTAACTCTGTTTTCTCCTCCACAGATGCTGCCAGACCTGCTGAGCTTTTCCAGCAACTTTGTTTTTGTTCCTGATTTACAGCATCCGCAGTTCTTTCGGTTTTTACTGAGTATTTGAGAAAGCTGTGTTAACCAGGCCCATTGAGGACCACCTCTTGGCCATTTTCAATAGTAGGCAGGCTCAAATACATTGCTCTGAATTCGGAGCTTCCCACGAAAGGTCTTGCATTTTTGGAAAGGCAAGATTTATACATTTAATGGTGAGGCCCTGGGGAGTGTTGCTGAACAGACAGAGCTTGGAGTGCAGGGTCATAGTCCCTGGAAAGTGGAGTCCCACATGGATAGGATAGCAAAGAAGGTGTTCGGTCCGCTGGCCTTTATGGGTCAGTGCATTGAGTCTCGGAGTTGGGAGGGTCATGTTGCGACTGTACAGGACTTTGGTTAGGGTCACTTTCGGAATACTGCGCTCTGTTCTGGTCTCCCCGCTACAGGAAGGATGTTGTGAAACTTGAAAAGGTTCAGAAAAGATTTACCAGGATGTTGGAGGGTTTGAGCTTAAGTGGTGGGGGCTGGTTACAGGCATCTGATGGGTACATGGATAGGAAGGGTTGAGAGGGAAATGCTGGAAAGTGGGACTAGATTAGTTAAGGATATTGGGTTAGCATGGACAAGACGGAGCGAAGGGTCTGTTTTCATGCCGTAGAGCTTGATGATTTTTACTTTGTATCTAAAGCCCCTCATTCCTGCTACAATCCCAGCAAATCTCCTTTGAACTCTCTCCAAGGCTTTAACGTCCTTCCACAAATACAGTGCCCAGAGCTGAACACATTAGCCCCGATGCGATCTGACCCATGATTTGTGACAATGTCCCATGATTTCCTCGCTTCAGTACTCTGTAGTCAAGGATCCCAGTGACCCTCGTAAACGCTGTTTCAACTGGCCCAGCTAACTTCAGAAAGTTAAGCACAGGAGTCCCTCTGCTCCGCTCGAAATTGTACTGTTGAGCGTGTGTCATCTCTCGACATTTCCAATGCATCGAGCTCCAAATGGGGATGATCCAAATGAGGAAGAGGGGAGGAAACAGGGGGAGGAAAATAGAGGGACAGTAAGACAAAGGGACTGGGTGAGAAGGTTCAGGAGAGACAAATGAAGATGAAAAAGTCAACAAGAAAACGCATGGAGGGCAGAAAGAAAGCGGACAGTCTGCGAGACAAAGCAGGAGAGGAGACAGACAGAGAGGGACATACACACAGTGAGAGCAAGCTGCAAACTAAAACTGACAGAGATCGGACAGACAGAGGAAGGGGTCGGGAAGAGTGAGAGACAGCGAGTGCGACATACTTACAGGATACGAGAGACCACAAAGCAAGAGAGAAAGAGGGAGGAGAAATGAAGGTGAGTGGGTGCAACAGGAGACTGAAAGCAAATAGACAAAGAGAGAGAGAGAGAGAATGAATAGAAGCATGGCAAGGAGAGACAGAGGAAGAAAGAAGTGAGTGAAAGAGAGGGAGATACGACGCAGAAGTAGACAGAGAAAGGAAAAGACACAGGGTAAGAACCGTAGAAGGAGAGGGACTCAGCACGAATACATATCTTGAAGCAGATCCACAAGTAAAGTTCAGACTGATGGAAGGAGCAGGCGCTGTCGGAGGGTCAGTGCTGAGGGAGAGGGCACTGTCGGAGGGTCAGTGCTGAGGGAGCGGGCACTGTTGGAGGTTGAGTGCTGAGGGAGCGGGCACTGTCGGAGGGTCAGTGCTGAGGGAGCGGGCACTGTCGGAGGGTCAGTGCAGAGGGAGCAGGCACTGTTGGAGGGTCAGTGCTGAGGGAGCGGGCACTGTCGGAGGGTCAGTGCTGAGGGAGCGGGCACTGTCGGAGGGTCAGTGCAGAGGGAGCAGGCACTGTCAGAGGGTCAGTGCTGAGGGAGCGGGCACTGTTGGAGGTTGAGTGCTGAGGGAGCGGGCACTGTCGGAGGGTCAGTGCTGAGGGAGCGGGCACTGTCGGAGGGTCAGGGCTGAGGGAGCGGACGCTGTCGGAGGGTCAGTGCTGAGGGAGTGGGCGCTGTCGAAGGGTCAGTGCTGAAGGAGTGGGCACTGTCGGTGGGTCTGTGCTGAGGGAGCGGGCACTGGCAGAGGGTCAGCGCTGAGGGAGCGGGCACTGGCAGAGGGTCAGCGCTGAGGGAACGGACGCTGTCGTAGGGTCAGTGCTGAGGGAGTGGGCACTGTTGGAGGGTCAGTGCTGAGGGAGCGCCACACTGTCGGAGGGTCAGTGCTGAGGGGGTGGGCACTGTTGGAGGGTCAGTGCGGAGGGAGAATCGCAATGTCGGAGGGTCAGTGCTGAGGGAGCGGGCACTGTTGGAGGGTCAGTGCTGAGGGAGCGCTGCACTGTCGGAGGGTCAGTGCTGAGGGAGTGGGCACTGTCAGAGGGTCAGTGCTGAGGGAGCGGGCACTGTTGGAGGGTCAGTGCTGAGGGAGCGCTGCACTGTTGGAGGGTCAGTGCTGAGGGAGCGGGCACTGTCGGAGGGTCAGTGCTGAGGGAACGGGCACTGTCGGAGGGTCAGTGCTGAGGGAATGGGCACTGTTCGAGGGTCAGTGCTGAGGGAGCGGGCACTGTCAGAGGGTCAGTGCTGAGGGAGTGGACACTGCCGGAGGGTCAGTGGTGACAGAGTGCTGCACTGTCGGAGGGTCAGTGCTCAGGGAGCACCACACTGTTGGAGGGTCAATGCTAAGGGAGCGGGCACTGTCGGAGGGTCAGTGCTAAGGGAGCGGGCACTGTCCGAGGGTCAGTGCTTAGGGAGCGCTGCACTGTCGGAGGGTCAGTGCTGAGGGAGCACCACACTGTCGGAGGGTCATTGCTAAGAGAGCGGGCACTGTCGGAGGGTCAGTGCTGAGGGATGGGCACTGTCGGAGGGTTAGTGCTGAGGGAGCGGGCACTGTCGGAGTGTCAGTGCTGTGGATGCGGGCACTGTCGGAGTGTCAGTGCTGACGGAGCGGGCACTGTCGGAGGGTCAGTGCTGAGGGAGCAGGCGCTGTCGGAGGGTCAGTGCTGAGGGAGCGGGCACTGTCAGAGGGTCAGTGCTGAGGGAGTGCTGCACTGTCGGAGGGTCAGTGCTGAGGGATGGGCATTGTTGGAGGGTCAGTGCTGAGGGAGCGGGCACTGTCAGATGGTCAGTGCAGAGGGAGCGGGCCCTGTCGGAGGGTCAGTGATGTGGATGCGGGCACTGTTGCACGGTCAGTGCTGAGAGCGCAGGCACTGTCAGAGGGTCAGTGCTGAGGGAGCGGGCACTGTTGGAGGGTCAGTGCTGAGGGAGCGGGCACTGGCAGAGGGTCAGTGCTGAGGGAGCGGGCACTGTCAGAGGGTCAGTGCTGAGGGAGCGGGCACTGTTGGAGGGTCAGTACTGTGGATGCGGGCACTGTTGGAGGTTCAGTGCAGAGGGACCGGGCCCTGTTGGAGGGTCAGTGCTGAGGGAGCGGGCACTGGCAGAGGGTAAGCGCTGAGGGAGCGGGCGCTGTCAGAGGGTCAGTGCTGAGGGATTGGGCACAGTCAGAGAGTCAGTGCTGAGGAAGTGGGCACTGTCGGAGTGTCCGTGCTGAGTGAGCGTGCAATGTCTGAGGCTCAGTGCTGAGTGAGCGGGCACTGTCGGAGGGTCAGTGCTGAGGGAGCGGGCACTGTCGGAGGGTCAGTGCTGAGGGAGCGGGCACTGTCGGAGGGTCAGTGCTGTGGATGCGGGCACTGTCGGAGGGTCAGTGCTGAGGGAGCGGGCACTGTCGGAGGGTCAGTGCTGAGGGAGCACCGCACTGTCGGAGGGTCAGTGCTGTGGATGCGGGCACTGTCGGAGGGTCAGTGCTGACAGAGCAGGCCCTGTCGGAGGGTCAGTGCTGAGAGAGCGTGCACTGTCGGAGGGTCAGTGCTGAGGGAGAGGGCACTGGCAGAGGGTAAGCGCTGAGGGAGCGGGCGCTGTCAGAGGGTCAGTGCTGAGGGATTGGGCACAGTCAGAGAGTCAGTGCTGAGGAAGTGGGCACTGTCGGAGGGTCAGTGCTGAGGGAGCGGCACTGTCGGAGTGTCAGTGCTGAGTGAGCGTGCAATGTCTGAGGGTTAGTGCTGAGGGAGCGGGCACTGTCGGAGGGTCAGTGCTGAGGGAACGCCGCACTGTCGGAGGCTCAGTGCTGAGTGAGCGGGCACTGTCGGAGGGTCAGTGCTGAGGGAGCGGGCACTGTCGGAGGGTCAGTGCTGAGGGAGCGGGCACTGTCGGAGGGTCAGTGCTGTGGATGCGGGCACTGTCGGAGGGTCAGTGCTGAGGGAGCGGGCACTGTCGGAGGGTCAGTGCTGAGGGAGCGGGCACTGTCGGAGGGTCAGTGCTGAGTGAGCGGGCACTGTCGGAGGGTCAGTGCTGAGGGAGCGGGCACTGTCGGAGGGTCAGTGCTGAGGGAGCGGGCACTGTCGGAGGGTCAGTGCTGTGGATGCGGGCACTGTCGGAGGGTCAGTGCTGAGGGAGCGGGCACTGTCGGAGGGTCAGTGCTGAGGGAGCACCGCACTGTCGGAGGGTCAGTGCTGTGGATGCGGGCACTGTCGGAGGGTCAGTGCTGACAGAGCGGGCACTGTCGGAGGGTCAGTGCAGAGGGAGTGGGCACAGTCGGCGGGTCAGTGTTGAGGGAGTGGGCACCTTTGGAAGGTCAGTGCTGAGGAAGCGGGCACTGTCGGCAGGTCAGTGCTGAGGGAGCGGGCACTGTCGGAGGGTCAGTGCTGAGGGAGTGAGCACTGTCGGAGGGTCAGTGCTGAGGGATCGGGCACTGTCGGAGGGTCAGTGCCGAGGGAGTGCTGCACTGTCGGAGGGTCAGTGCTGAGGGATCGGGCACTGTCGGAGGGTCAGTGCTGAGGGATCGGGCACTGTCGGAGGGTCAGTGCTGAGGGATCGGGCACTGTCGGAGGGTCAGTGCTGAGAGATCGGGCACTGTCACGCAGCATGGAACACAGGCCCTTCTGTCTGAGCAGTCCGTGCTGACCCTAATCCCAAACTCAAGCGGTCCCACCTGGATCCTATCCCTCCCAGCCCTTTCCGAATCCTGTACATTTCCAAATGCCTTTTAATCACTGTAATTGTACCCACATCCTTAAATTTATCCGCGAGTTCATTCCACACATGAACCACCCTCTTTTGTGTAAAGTAATTGCCCCCATGCCCTTTTGAAATCTTTCCTGTCTCACCTTAAAAGTGTGCCTTTGAAAACCCCCATCCCGAGGGAAATCCACCTGCCGCTCACCCTATCCATGCCCCGCACGATTTTCTAAACCTCTGTAAGGTCACCCCTCAGCCTCTGACGCTCCAGTTGATAAACTGGGTCCCCTCATAACTCGAACCTCCCATTTCCGGCAACATCCTGGTTAAGTTCTTCGCTTCGGGCTGAAGAATGGGGGCTGGTGCAGGCTTGGTGTGTCGAATGTCCTCCTCCCGTTTGGTAAAATTCCCCGCTTGCGCTCATCCAGCCTCACGTTGGGCATTTCTGCCGCACCCGTGATCCCGCTGGCCTGTCTGTCTCTGCGGCTAGAGCTCCATTCATTGTGGGCCTCCTGCCCAACATTATCCTCCCAGCTCCCTCAGGCCTCAGCTGCGGCAGCACGGGGCTGGAGGAACACAGCAGGGTCCAGGCAGAAAGCTGACGTTTCGGGTCTAGGACGCATTTTGGGTTGACGTGGGGTTAAACTTTTATCAGAGATAATGGGAACTGCAGATGCTGGAGAATCCGAGACAACAAAGTGTGGAGCTGGATGAACACAGCAGGCCAGGCAGCATCTCAGGAGCACAAAAGCTGACGTTTCGGGTTGAGACCCTTCATCAGAAAACCTTCTCACGCAGCCCCCCCACTCCCCAACTCCCCCCCCAACACCCCGACTCCTCCCCGCATCGCGCCAATAACCGGCCACATCTCAGAATACCCCAACCCTGTTCTTAAAAGTATCCCTTACTCACATTGAGCTTGTGATGGGCCTTCCAGGAAATGGCAGCCCACTGACTGTAGGGTGTGACTCAGTGGGAGGTTTAGCCATATCGGGACAGGACAGCCCTCTGGATGTGCCCCTCCCCAGGGGAGATAAACACTTGGAGCCTGTCCCCCACCCTGGGCCAAATTTCAGAACAGAACAGCGCACGCGAACAGGAAAGTTATAGGCTGTTTACAGGAGGGGCCGGCGTCACAAAGTTCTGTGTCAGCCCCCTCTCTAACATTGCCGTCCTGCACTGCCCTCCCCTAACTCCCCAAAGGGAGCAGTTGTGGATCTGGAGTCACATGTAGACCAAGTTTCCTTTCCCCAAAGGGCTTTGGAGACCCAGACGGCATTTCTCCCTTCCCTCATGGTCATCATTCGGCTCTTAAAATCGGAACTTTGCCAAACTCGCAATCTGCCTTGGAGGGTCCCCGTGCACCCCCTCCACCGACCTCTGGGTTCACAGCCCTGCGGCCGTTTCTGCTGGGCCAGCCAAGGCTCCCCCACGTCCTGTGTTCTCATCACGCTCTGTGTGACCGTCTAGCTCCTGAATGGTGTGTCTTTACAGTTGCCATGAACTCACCACCCCCCAACCCTGAAACATCATCTTGTGCTCCTTCTGTTCTCTACCCATCAGTTCTTGGGCACCCACCTTGGCCGGTACAAGAGGTAGGCCCCCACTACATCCATGGGCACCAAAGTCCACCAAAGGACTCGAGTTGCCACGGCTGGTTATGGCCTGTGCCCACGGAGACTGATGGTCCAGGGTCCGATTTCCTCCCGGGAATCTCTTCCTGGCTCTTCATTCCCACCGTTGGTGTGAGTCGGAAAGGGCTGCGATGGGCGCTCAGCAGGTTTTGACCACGATGTTTCCTTCAACATTGGCTGTGCTTGAGCCTGAAGCGTCCGGCTCCAAGGCCACTATCGGAACATCTCCTCGGTCCATGGTTTCCGGGTTTAAATCCATCCCTTAGGGTGTCCCTCAGTCTTTCTCACACTTGCACACTCACACACACACACACACACACACACACACACACACAGTAACACACTCACACCCTCTCTCACACCCACATAAACACACACAGTCTCATACATACACAGATACACACATACATACACACTTACACACACTCACACTCTGTCACACACACACTCTCATACACACACACACACTTATACACACCCACACACTCTCTCTTTCACACACTCACAAACACACACTCTCATACACAGACACACACTCATACACACAGACACACACACAGGCTTTTATACACACACACACTCTCTCTCACACACACTCTCATACACACACACAGACACACACTCACACACATACACAAAGACACATACACACACTCTCTCTCACACACTCTCTCTCACACACACACTCACAAACACACACTCTCATACACAGACACACAGACACTTATACACACACTCTCTCTCACACTCTTTCTCTCACACACACTCACAAATACACAGACACACACTCATACACACAGACACACACACACTTCAAAACACACACACACACACACACACACTCTCTCACTCTCACTCACACACATGCACACTCTCTCTGTCTCCCACCTCCACAATGTCCCCTCTCTTAATCTCCTCTAGTCGAAGGTAAACCCAGCCTGTCCACATCTCTCTCTCTCTCTGTCACTGAAACTCTCCAGCCCGGGGCAGCATCCCGGTAAATGTCTGTCTCTCTGCGCCCCTCTCCCCAGTGCTGTCACATCCCCTTGTATAATGTGGATTCAACATCCGCGCACAAGGCTCTCGCTGCGTGTGGGCCCGACGAGAGTTTTATCCAGTTCCCAGCGTCACTTCCATGTTCTTCAACTCTCGGCCTCAGCTAATAAAGGCTGGGTTACCATCTGCCTTCATAAGCATTGTATCCAAATGTGCCAGACATGCAGGGGGCTGTGGAGATCCATGTTTTCCAGGGTCCCACCATTCATCATGTATCCCTCGTTTATCATACAATCCATGCAGGGTGGAAGGAGTCCATGCATCCCAACGCAATCACACTGACCCACTGAAAGGCGTCCCACCCAGAGCCACCCCCAGACACGATCCCTGCATTTCCCACGGCCAACCCACCCTAACCCGCACATCCCTGGGCACTATGGGACAATTTAGCACGGCCAACCCACCCTAACCCGCACATCCCTGGGCACTATGGGACAATTTAGCACGGCCAACCCACCCTAACCTGCACATCCCTGGGCACTACGGGACAATTTAGCACGGCCAACCCACCCTAACCTGCACATCCCTGGACACTATGGGACAATTTAGCACGGCCAACCCACCCTAACCTGCACATCCCTGGGCACTATGGGACAATTTAGCACGGCCAACCCACCCTAACCCGCACATCCCTGGGACACTATGGGACAATTTAGCACGGCCAACCCACCCTAACCCGCACATCCCTGGGCACTATGGGACAATTTAGCACGGCCAATCCACCCTAACCTGCACATCCCTGGGCACTACGGGACAATTTAGCACGGCCAATCCACCCTAACCTGCACATCCTTGGGCACTACGGGACAATTTAGCACGGCCAATCCACCCTAACCCGCACATCCCTGGGCACTATGGGACAATTTAGCACGGCCAACCCACCCTAACCCGCACATCCCTGGGCACTATGGGACAATTTAGCACAGCCAACCCACCCTAACCTGCATATCCCTGGGACACTATGGGACAATTTAGCACGGCCAACCCACCCTAACCTGCACATCCCTGGACACTATGGGACAATTTAGCACGGCCAATCCACCCTAACCTGAATATGTTTGCTGTAGGGAGGTGTGATGTGAATTGTCTCTCTCCAGTACAGATCTCGCTAGTTTATGTGGGACTGCTTATAGTGAGTAGGACATTTGGCCCATCTTTTCTGTGCTTGCCATTGGAACAACTGTCCAGTGCATCTCAATTCCAAATCACTTTCTCTTCATTGCCCCCAGAACAGGCTGTTCCAAGGACTGGTCCATATCCTTCGTTAAAAATTCCTGTTGGATCCGCATCCAGGAAGATTGTAAGACATTTCCTGGGATGACATTTTATTGTTTCAACCCAACATCGCTGTGGGAGCTTGCCTATTCATGGATGGTGTGCCTGTGGGATGTCACTGTGTGGAACTCGGTCACTGTCATTGTAATCTGCGAATCTCTGCCGGTAACCGTCATCCAGAAATGCCAGTCCATGAATGCTAGACCCAGGGTCCATCGTCCCACACACACAAACCCATTTATTTACAGATTTGCAAATGACAAGTGAGAACATCACATTTAGAGAGGCGGAACTGCTCCCACGCTTAATTTTAACCTTCACAAACACCATCAAACACAGTGAACAGATAAACAGTGCATCGTGGTATGTCACGGTACTACTCTCTCCCTGATATCCAAAATAAAGACACAAGACAGAAAGCATTTCCAGTGCTCTCCCATCTTCCACACACCACTGTATTCAGTCAATCTGAAACATGCTCTGATTCAAACCGGCCGTGTTTTCATCATTGTACAGTTTCTCGTGAGCTTACACCTTTAAGCAACAGCATGGTTTTGAAAGTTATATGTTTGTTTATAATACTTCTGTCCATCAGCCCCTCCCTATCTCTGTCACCCCCTCCAGCCCCGACACCCCCTCCCTATC
This sequence comes from Stegostoma tigrinum, assembly GCF_030684315.1. Classification (NCBI taxonomy): domain Eukaryota; kingdom Metazoa; phylum Chordata; class Chondrichthyes; order Orectolobiformes; family Stegostomatidae; genus Stegostoma; species Stegostoma tigrinum. The sequence goes on from NC_081399.1 coordinate 5,143,574, forward strand.
TCTGTAACCCCCTCCAGCCCCTACACCCCCTCCCTATCTCTGTAAGCCCCTCCAGCCCCTACACCCCCTCCCTATCTCTGTAAACCCCTCCAGCCCCTACACCCCCTCCCTATCTCTGTAACCCCCTCCAGCCCCTACACCCCCTCCCTATCTCTGTAACCCCCTCCAGCCCCTACACCCCCTCCCTATCTCTGTCACCCCCTCCAGCCCCGACACCCCGTCCCTATCTCTGTAACCCCCTCCAGCCCCTACACCCCCTCCCTATCTCTGTCACCCCCTCCAGCCCCGACACCCCCTCCCTATCTCTGTAACCCCCTCCAGCCCCTACACCCCCTCCCTATCTCTGTAACCCCCTCCAGCCCCTACACCCCCTCCCTATCTCTGTAAACCCCTCCAGCCCCTATACCCCCTCCCTATCTCTGTCACCCCCTCCAGCCCCGACAACCCCTCCCTATCTCTGTCACCCCCTTCAGCCCCGACACCCCGTCCCTATCTCTGTAACCCCCTCCAGCCCCTACACCCCCTCCCTATCTCTGTCACCCCCTCCAGCCCCGACACCCCCTCCCTATCTCTGTAACCCCCTCCAGCCCCTACACCCCCTCCCTATCTCTGTAACCCCCTCCAGCCCCTGCACCCCCTCCCTATCTCTGTAAACCCCTCCAGTCCCTATACCCCCTCCCTATCTCTGTAACCCCCTCCAGCCCCTACACCCCCTCCCTATCTCTGTAACCCCCTCCAGCCCCTACACTCCCTCCCTATCTCTGTAACCCCCTCCAGCCCCTACACCCCCTCCCTATCTCTGTAACCCCCTCCAGCCCCTCCACCCCCTCCCTATCTCTGTCACCCCCTCCGTCCCCCTACACCTTCTCCCTATCTCTGTAACCCCCTCCAGCCCCTACACCCCCTCCCTATCTCTGTAACCCCCTCCAGCCCCTACATCCCCTCCCTATCTCTGTAACCCCCTCCAGCCCCTATACCCCCTCCCTATCTCTGTAACCCCCTCCAGCCCCTACATCCCCTCCCTATCTCTGTAACCCCCTCCAGCCCCTACACCCCCCCATCTCTGTTAACCCCCCCCCCCCGCCCCCTCTATGATCTGCAGCCAGACACTTTGAATTGTCGATGACCATATTTCAGGCCATTGAGACGCGGGTACTTTTCGCGGTGAGTGGGGATCTGGATTTGAGATTCCAATCAGATCAGCCATGACTTGGAGTGACAAGGCAGCCTCAGCGGGGCTGACGGGCTTCATCATTTTCTGTAGGTTTGAAATTTTGGCCGCTCTGACTGTAATCTCCCACCATCAGTGCATTGGCCTTCGGCTGCCTGCGGGTAATTCTCTCTCAATTCCACCAGCATCTCCCCCACCCAGCTCTCTATCTCCCCCCACCCCTCTCTCTCTGTCTCTCTCTCTCTCTATCTCCCCTCTCTCTCTCTGTACACTCTGTCTCTGTCTCTCTCTGTCTGTCACTCTCTGTCTATCTCTCTCTAACTCTCTGTCTCTGTCTCTCTCTGTCTCTCTCTCTCTTTCTCTCTGTCTCTCACTCTGTCTCTCTCTGTGTCCTCCTCTCTCTCTATATCTCTCTCTGTCTCTTTCTCCCACTCTCTCTATCTCTCTCCCACACTCTCTTCATCTCTCTTCCCCTTCTCTCTCTATCTCTCTCTGTCTCTTCCTATGTCCCTCTCTCTCTTCCTCCCTCTCTATCTCTCTCTGTCTCTTTCTCTCTCCATCTCTTGCTCCCTCTCTCTGTCTCTTTCTCCCTCTCTCTCTGTCTCTTTCACTCTCCCTCTCTTGCTCTCTCTCTCAATCTATCATCCCTAAAACCTCTTCAAACAAACTGCTAGTCCTGACTCTTTGCCCTACAATCCCGAGATGTGACACGGTGGCAACCCGCAATAATAGCGACCGCCACCCCCCCCCCAAATCCACCCCACCCCCACCTCACACCCATCCACCTCCAACACCCCTGCCAACTGGTTTGTGTATTCCAGCTCACATTGACGTTCCCGTTGAGGACGCCACATGGACCACCCCCAATACAGCGCACGCCCCCTCGCCCAGCGCTCTCCCTGCTTCGTTGCCAGTTTCCCCTCCCTCGCTGTATTCCCAAGGTCAGATCAGAGAGACCCATTCCTGTTCCGGTCAGATCCAATGGGAGCTCACTCCTTCCGAGAGGCGAGTGGTGAGGCATTTGGGGGAATTGCTGCAGAAGGCTTCAGTCATCTGGGATAGGCAACTGTGTGTGTGCGTGTGTGTATGTGTGTGTGTGTGTGTGTGTGTGTGTGTGTGTGTGTGTGTGTGTGTGAGTCTGTGTGTGTGTGTGTGTGTGTGTGAGTGTGTGTGTCTGTCTGTCTGTCTGTCTGTGTGTGTCTGTGTGTGTGTGTGTGTGTGTGTGAGTGAGTGAGTGTGTGTGTGTGAGAGACAGTGTGTGTGTGTATGAGTGTGTGTGTGTAGTGTGTGTGTGTAGTGTGTGTGTGTGTATGTGTATGTGTGTGTGTGTCTGTCTGTGTGTCTGTCTGTGAGTGTGTGAGTGTGAGTGAGTGAGTGTGTGTGTGTGTGTGTGTGAGAGAGAGTGTGTGTGTGTATGAGTGTGTGTGTAGTGTGTGTGTGTAGTGTGTGTGTGTGTGTATGTGTGTGTGTCTGTCTGTGAGTGTGTGAGTGTGAGTGAGTGAGTGTGTGTGTGTGAGTGTGTGTGTGTGTGAGAGAGTGTGTGTGTGTATGAGTGTGTGTGTGTGTGTCTGTCTGTGTGTCTGTCTGTGAGTGTGAGTGAGTGAGTGAGTGTGTGTGTGTGAGTGTGTGTGTGTGTGAGAGAGTATGTGTGTGTATGAGTGTGTGTGTAGTGTGTATGTGTGTGTGTGTGTGTGTTTGTCTGTGTGTCTGTGAGTGTGTGAGTGTGAGTGAGTGTGTGTAGTGTGTGTGTGTAGTGTGTGTGTGTGTTTGTGTGTGTGTGTGTGTGAGTGTGTGTGTGTGTCTGTGTCTGTGTGTGTGTGAGTGTCTGTGTGTGTGTGTGAGAGAGAAGTGTGTGAGAGGGAGAGAGGAGTGTGTGTGTGTGTGTGTGTGTCTGTGTGTGTGAGTGTGTGTGTGTGTCTGTGTGTGTGTGTGTGAGAGGGAGAGAGGAGTGTGTGTGCGTGTGTGTGTGTGTGTCTGTGTGTGTGAGTGTGTGTGTGTGTCTCTGTGTGTGTCTGTTTGTGTGTGTGTGTGTGTGTGTGTGTGTTGGTGTTGGAGTGTATGCAGGTGATTGTGTGAATGTGTCAGAGTGTGTGTAGGTGAGTGTGAGTGTTCGAGTGTGTGTCGGTGATTGTGTGAGCGCCGGAGTGTGTGCTGGTGAGTGTGTGAGTGCCGGAGTGTGTGCAGGTGAGTGTGTGAATGTCGGAGTGTGTGTCGGTGATTGTGTGAGCGCCGGAGTGTGTGCTGGTGAGTGTGTGAGTGCCGGAGTGTGTGCAGGTGAGTGTGTGAATGTCGGAGTGTGTGTCGGTGATTGTGTGAGCGCCGGAGTGTGTGTCGGTGACTGTGTGAGTGCGGGAGTGTGTGTCGGTGACTGTGTGTGCCGGAGTGTGTGTCGGTGACTGTGTGTGCCGGAGTGTGTGTCGGTGATTGTGTGAGAGTGCCGGAGTGTGTGTCGGTGACTGTGTGTGCCGGAGTGTGTGTCGGTGATTGTGTGAGAGTGCCGGAGTGTGTGTCGGTGATTGTGTGAGAGTGCCGGAGTGTGTGTCGGTGACTGTGTGAGTGCGGGAGTGTGTGTCGGTGACTGTGTGTGCCGGAGTGTGTGTCGGTGATTGTGTGAGAGTGCCGGAGTGTGTGTCGGTGACTGTGTGAGCGCCGGAGTGTGTGCTGGTGAGTGTGAGAGTGCCGGAGTGTGTGCAGGTGGGTGTGTGAGCGTCAGATTCGCTCCTAGACCCTGCGGCCTGCCTGGAAACGGGCCGGGGAGCTCCTGGAGCTGGGGGCAGGTCTCCCCGAGCGCAGGCCCTGACAGACAGGGGGCCGAGAGCTGCTGTCCCGGCCTTTCTCATGCCAGACTGTGAGAGAGATGAACAGCGGCAATGTTGCGCACTGCAGGCCAGCAAGGAGATAGAAATAATAGTCCATATGGCAACTGTTGATGTTCCCTTCAGGAGACGGGGTTTGGGGGAGGAAGGAGACAGAATACAAGTCACACGGGGTAGTGAGCGGGCCATTCTACCCATCCTGCCCCTGCTAGCACTTGGACAACACAATCCCAACATCCTCCTGCGCCTTGGCCCATCCACTTATCAATTGATCTCACTAGCATTTCCTAAGGGCCCCACTGAATGCTCCTGTACGCGTCTAAAATATTTTCCTGCGGATGTGAAATGTACGAGGCACCATTTCAATGCAGGAGGAGGCCGTTCGGCCCGTTCAGGGCACGTTGGCGTTTCTGCTTGAAAGTGGCACCCACCTCCTCAGCCCGCTTCACCCACGCCCCCAGCACACGGCTCGGTTCCTGTTTCCCAGAGCTCCACATCACAACAGTCAGCCACCAGCCCCAGCCCCATCAATGTCATTCACTAACCCCCCCCAACCTCACATCCTGCAATGGACCTGCACTGTCGGAGGATCAGTGCTGAGGGAGTGGACACTGTCGGAGGGTCAGTGCTGAGGGAGCGAGCACTGTCGGAGGGTCAGTGCTGAGGGAGTGGGCACTGTCAGAGGGTCAGTGCTGAGGGAGTGGGCACTGCAGGAGGGTCAGTGCTGAGGGAGTGGGCACTGTCAGAGGGTCAGTGCTGAGGGAGTGGGCACTGTCAGAGGGTCAGTGCTGAGGGAGTGGGCATTGTCGGAGGGTCAGTGCTGAGGGAGGGGGCACTGTCAGAGGGTCAGTGCTGAGGGAGTGGGCACTGTCAGAGGGTCAGTGCTGAGGGAGTGGGCACTGCAGGAGGGTCAGTGCTGAGGGAGTGGGCACTGTCAGAGGGTCAGTGCTGAGGGAGTGGGCACTGCAGGAGGGTCAGTGCTGAGGGAGTGGGCACTGCAGGAGGGTCAGTGCAGAGGGAGTGGGCACTGTCGGAGGGTCAGTGCTGAGGGAGCGGGCACTGTCACCCTGTATTTGATTGCCCGCTCCCCTCCGTTCCTTCCCCTTGAACCTGTCTCCCTCTCCCTCACTGTCATGCTGCCCCCTTCCCCCTGTCTCTGAGCTGCCCAATTGGAACACTTACCGTGGTCCAGCTGGCAGTTCAGCCAGCCAATGGATGGGAATGATACTAGATCCAGGAGCCCGGACCCAACAAACGAACCAATCCCGGAGAAGAAGAAGAAGAGGCCCATGATGGCACACTGCATGGATTTGGGGGCTTCGGAATAGGCAAACTCCAAACCTTTCCCGGAAAGGAAACAAGGGATGAGGACAATTAATGACAGAGAACAGGATAACAATCGCATCGGAAAATAGCCCAAGTCCATCTAATACACAACATTGTGGGCCGAAGGGCCTGTGCAGTGCTGTTCTACATTCTGTGTTCTATTCTGTGCTCTATACTCTATGTTCTATTCCATGTTCCGTGTTCTGTGTTCTATGCTCCATGTTCCGTGTTCTGTGTTCCGTGTTCCATGTTCTGTGTTCTATTCTGTGTTCTATGTTCTACGTTCTATGTTCTGTGTTCCGTGTTCCATGTTCTGTGTTCTATTCTGTGTTCTATGTTCTACGTTCTATGTTCTGTGTTCCGTGTTCCATGTTCTGTGTTCTATGCTCCATGTTCTGTGTTCTATTCTGTGTTCTATGTTCTACGTTCTATGTTCTGTGTTCCGTGTTCCATGTTCTGTGTTCTATTCTGTGTTCTATGTTCTACGTTCTATGTTCTGTGTTCCGTGTTACATGTTCTGTGTTCTATGCTCCATGTTCTGTGTTCTATTCTGTGTTCTATGTTCTACGTTCTAGGTTCTGTGTTCTATTCTATGTTCTATGTCCTGTGTTCTGTGTTCTATGTCCACTACACAACACAAGCAGGACACATGTAATTCCCGTCCCATCAGTCTATCCTCGGTCAGTGCTGGAAGTGATGGAAGGTGTCAGTAACAGTGCTATTGAACAGCACCTCCTCAGCAATAACCCGCTCAGTGGCGCCCAGTTTGGGTTCCGCCAGGGCCACTCAGCTCCTGACCTCATTACAGCCTCGGTTCACACATGGACAAAAAGCTGAATTTTAGAGGGTGAGAGGAGAGTGACAGCCCTTGGCATCGAGGCTGCATTCAACTGGGTGTGGCATCGAGGAACCCTGGCACAACTGGAATCTGCAGGTATTGGGGGTAGGCACTCCGGCGGTTGGAGTCATACCTGGCACATTGGAAGATGGTCGTGGCTGTCCCAGGACATTTCTGCAGGAATTCCTCAGGGGACTGTATTAAACCTATGCCCCTCTAGTTTTCGGCTCCCTTACTCTACTTTGGGAAAACTGCGTTCAGTCCCGGTCTCCCTGCTATAGGAAGGATGTTGTGAAATTTGAAAGAGCTCAGAAAAGATTTACGAGGATGTTGCCAGGGCTGGAGGGTTTGAGCTACAGGGAGAGGCTGAATAAGCTGGGGCTATTTTCCCTGGAGCGTTGGGGGCTGAGGGGGTGATCTTATAGAGATTTATAAAATCATGAGGGGCGTGGAGAGGGTGATTACACAAGGTCTTTCCCCCCAGGGCAGGGGAGTCCAAAACTAGAGGGGCTTAGGTTTAAGGTGAGAGGGAAAGATTTAAAAGGTACCTGAGGGGTAACTTTTTCCACACCGAGGGTGGCGTGTGTATGAAATGAGCTGCCAGAGGAAGTGGTGGGGGCTGGTACAGTTACAGCATCTAATAGACACCTGGATGGGCACGTGGATAGGAAGGGCATAGAGGGATATGGGCCAAATGCTGGGAACTGGGACCGGATTAATTTAGGATATCTGGGTCAGAATGGATGAGTTGGATTGTTTTATTTATCTTGTTCATCATGGGATGAGGACATCTCCGACCCGGCAGCATTTATTGCCCATCCCTAATTGCCCAGAGGGCAGCTCGGAGTCAACCACATTGCTGTGGGTCCGGAGTCACATGTAGGCCCAGGCCAGGTCAGGATGGCAGCTTCCTTCCCTAAACGGACATTAGTGAACCAGATGGGGTTTTTCCCAGCCACAGACTCACGGTCATCATCGGATTTTTAAAGCCAGACAATTACCGAATCCAAATTCCGCCAACGGGCCGTGGCGGTGTTCGAACCCGGGTCCCCGGGACGTCATCTGGCGTAAAACTGTCAGGCGATAATACCGCGGCAGGGAGGGGGTAGAGGGGTGGAGGAGGCTCTGCTTCCGCGCCGGATGGCTCGATGGGTTGGCGCGCCTTTGCGAGGTGGGTTGGTCTTACCCGGGATGCTGACAAATATCTCGCTGATCCCGATCAACAGGTACTGGGGCACCTGCCACCAGATCGCGAGGCGGGCGGCCACGTACGTGGTGCTCCCCACCGTCTGGCTGACCGTCTCATTGTTTCGGACGTGGACCAGACGCTGGCTCTCCAGTACGCCTGTCAGAGCAAGGAGGAGGGAAACGGGGCGGAGGAGGTCAGAAGCTACGTCGACGCCACCCTCTTGCCCTCCCCCGCGCGCCATCCCCCCTGCCCCCCCCCCCGCCACCGAAGAACTCCCGACACCTTCGGCCCATCGATCCAGCGCCCGTGGCCTACACTAGGCCCACTTCCCTGCGCTAGGCCTAAGGCCCGTTGGATGCCATGGCACTTCAAGAGGTCACTCAAGTGCTGTTCAAAGGTTGTGGGGGCATCTAATGTCAAATGTCATTCCCAGGCAGGGAATAACAAATGCCCCCACCCCCGGGGTAAAGTTTTTCCCTCAAGACCTCCTGCCTTCCACCTTAAAATGATGTCCCTTGATCACGGCCCTTCGATTGAGGAGAACTGCTGCTTCATGTTGAGCTTGTCTGTGTCCCTTGTAACCTTACACACTCCTATCCGTTCCCCACCCCTCAAACCTTCCAACACAAACAGCTCGAGACTATCCAGCCTCTCTCCCGCGACGAATCTCCCTCTGCACACCCCCCTCCAACTCCACTTCCCGCAGGGAGCGGGGAACAGAACACAGTTCCCCAGCTGTGGTCCCACCAAAGTCCCTCAGGGCTCCCACGTTGCCTCCCTGCTCCCGGGATCCATGCCCCGACTCTCGGCTGGCCCCCTCCTCAGCATCTTATTAACACTGCCCCGCCACTTTCAGCGAGCTGTGAGCAAGCGTGCCACCATCCCCACTGCCCCTCTGAGCTTCCTAACCCATTCACTGAGGACCGTCCCTTGTTTTCGAAAGCTGTGACTGAGTCAGCTCGACGTCACCCTCACGGCCCGGGAGGGCAGCCTCTCTGCCCAGGGCCGTAAGAAATGACAGAACGCAGCCCCAGGCCATCACACCATCCAACCATCCACTCCACCCACTGCCTCAGGAAGGCGGTCAATATCATCAAACACCACGTGTTCCAACCTCTTTGGTCAGGCAGAAGATACAGGAGTTCGAACACACTACAGGTTCAAGTATGGGGATAATAGGAACTGCAGAAGCTGGAGAATTGGAGATAACAAGAGCATCAGAGGAGCAGGAAGGCTGACGTTTTGGGCCTAGACCCTCCTAGACACCCCAGCCCAGGGGAACCACCTTCCTTGATCCTTAGAGACAGTGGGAACTGCAGATGCTGGAGAATCTGAGATAACAAGGTGTGGAGATGGATGAACACAGCAGGCCCAGCAGCATCAGAGGAGCAGAGGGATAGCAGAAACTGCAGATGCTGGAGAATCTGAGATAACAAGGTGTGGAGATGGATAAATGCAGCAGGCCGAGCAGCATCAGAGGAGCAGGGAAGCTGACGTTTCGGGTCGAGACCTTTCCAGACTCCCCAGCCCAGGGGAACCACTTTCCTTGATGCTGAGAGACGATAGGAACTGCAGATGCTGGGGAATTGGAGATAACAAGGTGTAGAGCTGGATGAACACAGCAGGCCAAGCAGCATCAGAGGAGCAGGGAGGCTGATGTTTTGGGTCTAGACCCTTCTAGACTCCCCAGCTCAGGGGAACCACCTTCCTTGATTCTAAGAGACAGTAGGAATTGCAGATGCTGGAGAATCGGAGATAACAAGATGCAGAGCTGGACGAACACATCAGGCCAAGCAGCATCAGAGGATGGGGTTAAAATTGTTTCAGAGATAGTAGGAACTGCAGATGCTGGAGGCTGTTATTATGCAGATGAATGGGACCCCTCCTCCTGTTCTATCTCCCAAATGCACTTTGTTTGCCACGGTCTGCCTGTACTTGCACGCAAAACAAAACTTTCCACTCTACCAAGGCGCGTGCAACAGCGACGAATCAAATCGAATCAAATCTTCAGCCAAACGCTTTGATCCAAGCCTTGTCACTGACCTAACAGGAAGGAACGGCCCTTCGGCCCCTCTCCGGTCTGTCCAGCCCCAGCACGATGTGGAAAACCTCTATCAGATCTCCACGGCAGCAAGACCCTCTTCGGTTTCCAACCCCGCCAATCCATCTTCGGGAATGGGTCTCCCATCTCTGAACACTTGCACAAACCACCCCTGCACCCCCTGCGGTGCCAGGATATACTTCCAAAAAGGGCTGGGCTCGACAACCAACTGTGACACCCCGAACAGTGTCTTTCAAACACTCAAAGTCAGAGCCCGCATCTTTCTTCAATGCCCCAATTCACAGGGGACTGGAAGCTTTCTGCGTCAAACATCTCCCACGATGGCAGAAGACTAATGCACAAAATACAGATACATGGGACCCCCCACCCCCTGCAAGTTCCCCTCCGAGCCACTCCCGATCCCGACTTGGAAATATATCCCCGTTCCTTCAGTGTCGCTGGGTCAGAATCCCTGGAATTCCCTCCCTGAGGGGGACACTGTGGGTCAACCCACAGCACATGGACTGCTGCAGTTCAAGGAGGCAGCTCACCCCTGGACCTTCTCAAGGGGGTCAACTAGGGGCAGGGGGCAGTAAATGCTGGGCGGGGCCACAGATGCCCACATCCCATTAATGACTAAACGTAAAAGTTACAAGGTGTGTGCGCATGGGAGGGGTAGGTGAGGGGATAGGGGCTGGAGGGGGTTACAGAGATAGGGAGGGGGGTAGGGGGTTACAGAGATAGGGAAGGGGTTTAAGGGCTGGAGGGGGTTACAGAGATAGGGAGGGGGTGTAGGGGCTGGAGGGGGTTACAGAGATAGGGAGGGGCTGGAGGGGGTTACAGAGATAGGGAGGGGGTGTAGGGGCTGGAGGCGTTTACAGACATAGGGAGGTGGTGTAGGGGCTGATGGGGGTTACAGAGATAGGGAGGGGGTGTAGGGGCTGGAGGGGGTTACAGAGATAGGGAGGGGGTGTAGGGGCTGGAGGGGGTGACAGAGATAGGGATAGGGTGTAGGGGCTGGAGGGGCTTACAGAGATAGTGAGGGGGTGTAGGGGCTGGAGGGGGTGATAGAGATAGGGAGGGGTGTAGGGGCTGGAGGGGGTGACAGAGATAGGGATGGGGTGTAGGGGCTGGAGGGGGTTACAGAGATAGTGAGGGGGTGTAGGGGCTGGAGGGGGTGATAGAGATAGGGAGGGGTGTAAGGGATGGAGGGGTTTACAGAGATAGGGAGGGGGTAGAGGGGATGGAGGAGGTTGCAGACATAGGGAGTGGGTGTAGGGGTTGGGGAGTTACAGAGATAGGGAGGGGGTGTAGGGGCTGGAGGGGGCTACAGCGATAGGGACGGGGTGTAGGGGATGGAGGGGGTTACAGAGATAGGGAGGGGGTGTAGGGGCTGGAGGGGGTGATAGAGATAGGGAGGGGTGTAAGGGATGGAGGGGTTTACAGAGATAGGGAGGGGGTAGAGGGGATGGAGGAGGTTGCAGACATAGGGAGCGGGTGTAGGGGTTGGGGAGTTACAGAGATAGGGAGGGGGTGTAGGGGCTGGAGGGGGCTACAGAGATAGGGAGGGGGTGTAGGGCAATGGAGGAGGGGGGTAGGGGAATAGAGGGGGGGTTGTAGTGGAACGGAGGGGGGGGTTGTATGGGAATGGAGGAGGGGTGTGCGAGACGGACGACCATCGGGCGCTGAGCACCCCCCCCCCCGGCGTTACCTGCAGCGATGGCGGAGAACATGGCGAAGATCATTCCCAGGCTGATCCGGGTGAGGGGCGTCGGGAGGAGATTCCTCTTTGTCAGGAATGGGTCGATGACCGTGTCTTTGAGAGGGATGAGGAGTAATAGCATGACGGCGTCGAACATGGTCAGCCAGGCCGCTGGGAACTAACAGACAGGAAGACAGCGTTAGCGCCTGTGTCTCTCGGAGGCCTTCCAGCCCTTCCATCCTCCCTCTACTATCCCAGCCTGGCCTCTCATGGCCATTTCAATGCCTCCTTCTTGAGTACGCCTCTCCCCTTTATTTGACGGGAGACTGGTGTGGAATAAATATGATTCCACTTGGGATTTGAGGAGTTTTTCTGCAGGGTGGAGAATTGATCGCGAGTGGGTCCTGGGTCTTCAAATGATGCCTGCAAGAATCCACTGTTAACATTCGGACAGAGGTGCCGCGCAGGGAGCGGGGCCTGATGCCCCGAAGCTACGGTCTGGAGGAGGAGAACTAACACAACATTTCAAAGTTTGCCAGGGACGCAGAAAACTGGGTGAGATTGTGAGCAAGGGGATATCAGGGTCATTGAGACAAGTTTGCAGATGCCCAGCTCGGTTCAACATGGCTGAAAAGATTTATACACTCCTATTTCATTCCTTCATCAGGTGTGGGCATCGCACGCCTGGCCCAGCATTTATTAACCCCCCCCCGCACCACCGTCCCTAGTTGCCCCCCTTGAGAAGGTCCGGGGGTGAGCTTCCTCCTTGAACAGCTGCAGTCCATGTGCTGTGGATTGACCCACAGTGTCCCCTTAGGGAGGGAATTCCAGGGATTCTGACCCAGCGACACTGAAGGAACGGCCGATGTACTTGCAAGTTGGGATGGGGAGGGGCTCGGAGGGGAACATGCAGGGGGTGGGGGTCCCATGTACCTGCTGCCCCTTGTCCTTCTGGATGGAAGTGGGTCATGGGGTTCGGAAGGTGCTGCCTGAGGATCTTTGGTGAATTTCTGCAGAGCATCTTGTAGATGGTACACACTGCTGTGACTGAGCATCGGTCGGGGGAGGGAGTGGGACGTTTGTGGATGTGGTGCCAATGGAGCGGGGGCTGCTTTGTCCTGGATGGTATCGAGCTTTTTGAGTGTTGTTGGAGCTGCCCCCATCAGGGGCAAGTGGGGAGTATCCCTTCACCCTCCTGCCTTGTGCCTTGTAGATGGTGGGACAGGCTTTGGGGGGAGACAGGACGGGAGTTACTCGCTCCGGGATTCCCAGCCTCTAACCTGCTCTTGTAGCCGCTGTGTTTATGTGGTGGGTCCAGGAGAGTTTCTGGTCAATGGTAGCCCCCAGGATGTGGGTAGTGGGGGGTTCAGTGATGGTAACACCATTGAATGTCAAGGGGCAGTGGTTAGATTGTCATTTATTGGAAATGGTCATAGCCTGGTTTAAGGTGTCAGGCTTTGTACTGTCTGTCCCTCAAGCTTCTGAACATTTCCCTTGGGGCACTGGAATTGATGTGGGATTTCATCGTCGGTGTCTGCTCACTCCGAGGGGGTGTGAAATAATCCTGGATCTGTCCTCCTCAAGATTCCTCTCGAAAGGCTTTTCGGAAAACTCGGATGTGAACATCCCAGCTGGAGCGACAACACTTGACCACGGCCCTTCGATTTGCAAATGCACCCCACCGTGCGGAAGCAGGCCGCTCAGCCCGTCGAGCTCCCACACTCACACTTCGGCGACCCCTGTGGTTAATTCGCTCGGCCTGCACACTCTGTGGCTAACCCATCTTCGTCCAAATTGGGCACAGGCCACCCACCCTAGCCTGCACCGCCCCCCCACCCCAGTTTGGGCTGATCCCCGCACGCTCACGGGGAGAGCAGGCAAACTTCGCACAGACAGAGGGAGGACGTGGAATTGAACCTGGGTCCCTGGTGCTGTGAGGGAGCCTTGCTAACCACTGAGCCACCGTGCCGATGCTCATCCCTGGTGCTGACTTGAATCTCTTTCAGGGCTGATCCCACTCGCGTCAACATGCCGTGGCCAACATGAGGCTAATAACCCAGACAGAACCAGAGAAAGGAAACCTTTTGCTCAGTGGCTCGGGGACCCAGGGCACTCCGGGACTGACCCCCTTGGAATCCATCGAGGGCCAGATCTTAAACAGCGATGAGATGCTGCGAGGAAGCCGACATTCCTCGATGTATTGTCGCCCGTTGCAGCGAGGTACAGTGTCAAGCAGAGGGGCGGCAGAACTGAGCGCAGAGAGAGAAATGATTGAAAAGGGGCCCCTTCGCAGCCAGGGAAGAAGCTGCTCTTGAATCTGATTTCAAACGTTTGTACCGTCCGCCCCACGGTCGGGGGTGTGACTGGGTCGGGGGAAGAGGGGATCTTTGATGATGTTGGCTGAGACGCGGTGGGAAGCACAGATGCAGCCAATGGATGCAAGGCTGCTTTGTGCTCTCGACTGGGCTACGTTCGCGACTCTCAGTATTTTCTTGAGATCTTCGGAAGCATAGTTACCATACCAAGCTGTGTGAATCCTCCAGATAGGATACATTCTTTGGTGCATTTATCAAAATGGGCACGAGGGCTCTGACCTTCTTGAGGAAGCTGATGTTTCCTGGACAGCGCTGTTGAGCTGGCCGGACCAGGACAGTTTGTTGCTGATCGATAGTCCCAGGGGCTCGACTCAGTCAACTTGTTATATTTGAAGATCGGAATGCATCAGAGCAGAAACTAGACCATTCAATCGCGGCTGATAAGTTTCTCGACCCTGTTCTCCTGATTCTCTCTGTAACCCTTGATCATCAAGAACCTGTCTATCTCAGTCTTAAATGTACTCAACGACATGGCCTCCCACAGCCTTCTGTGGCAGTGTATTCCATAGAAACGCCACTCATTGGCTGAAGAATTTTCTCCTTATCTCCGTTCTAAAAGGTCTTCCCTTTACTCTCAGGCTGTGCCCTCAGATCCTAGACTCTCCAACCAATCGAAGCATCTTCCCAACATCCACTCAGTCCAGACCATTCAGTATTCTGTAAGTTTAAATCAGATTCCCTCCTCATCCTTCTAAATTTCAATGAGTATAGTCCCAGAGCCCTCAAATGTTCCTCAAATGTTAAGCTTTCCATTCCTGGGACCATTCTCGTGAACCTCCTCTGAACCCACTCCAGGGCCAGTGCATATTTCCTGAGATATGGGGCCCTAAACTGCACACAATACTCCAAATGTGGCCTGACCAGAGCCTTGTAAAGCCTCAGTAGTACATCCCTGCTTTTATATTCAAGTCCTCTCAAAATAAATGCCAACATTACATTTGCCTTCCTGACTACTGACTCAATCTGCAAAGTTTCCCTCGAGAGAATCGTCCTCAGCAACGCTGATGCAGGGAGGGTCGTCCCCTGCACTCAGCTTCCGAAAGTCAGCAGCTAACTCTTCCGTTTCACATAGAACATAGAAAAGTACAGCATAGTACAGGCCTTTCAGCCCACGAAGTTGTGCCGTGGAATATTCCTAACCCAAAAATAAAAGAACCTAACCTACATTCCCCTTAATTCACTGCTGTCCATGTGCATGTCCAGCAGTTGCTTAAATGTCACTAATGACTCCGCTTCCATGACTACCACTGGTAAACTATTCCATGCGCTCACAACTCTCTGGGTGAAGAACCTCCCTCTGACGTCTCCTCTATACCTTCCTCCTAACACCTTAAAACTATGACCCCTCGTGGCAGTCAATCCTGCCCTGGGGAAAAGTCTCTGGCTATCGACTCTATCCATGCCTCTCATTACCTTGTACACCTCAATCAGGTCACCTCTCTTCCTCCTTCTCTCCAGAGAGAAAAGTCCGAGCTCAGTCAACCTCTCCTCGTAAGACAAGCCCTCCAGTCCAGGCAGCATCCTGGTAAACCTTCTTTGCACCCTCTCCAAAGCCTCCACGTCTTTCCTATAATAGGGCGACCAGAACTGGACACAATATTCCAAGTGTGGTCTCACCAGGGTTTTGTAGAGCTGCAGCATAACCTCGCGGCTCTTAAACTCGATCCCCCTGATAATGAGAGCCAAAACACCACATGCTTTCTTAGCTTTATCCACCTGGGTGGCAACTCAGGGAGCTACGACGCAGAGTGGAGCTGGAGGAACACAGCAGGGTCAGGCAGCATCCGAGGAGCAGGAAAGCCAGTGTTTTCGGGGTGGGGGACCCTTCTTCGATTGATCTTTTGTCTCTGGACCGACCCGTTTTTTTCCTGTTGTCTCTGGGTCCAGCAGTTCTTCCTGATGGAAAGGCCCTACAACTGAACGCTTCCTCCAGTACTCTGTGTCGTCGCTGTTCACGATCCGACACCCAAAGGGGGTGCCCCCCCGCTCCCCCACCGCATCGTGTGGAGTTCCCAGGAGCGGATATGATGAACGCTCTGTCCTGGCCCACCCATAATGCACACCAACATCGTCAGGGTGCGAAGGAAATTCCAGATGTCCGCGCGCCGGTCCATCGGGATGCACCACGGCTTGGTTTGCGAGAAGTTACTGAGAGTCACAGCACCGTCCCTCGCACAGCCTTCCACCCACTGACTCCCTCTACACTTCCCAGTGCCTCGGGAAAACAGCCAACATCATC
Organism: Stegostoma tigrinum; assembly: GCF_030684315.1. Classification (NCBI taxonomy): domain Eukaryota; kingdom Metazoa; phylum Chordata; class Chondrichthyes; order Orectolobiformes; family Stegostomatidae; genus Stegostoma; species Stegostoma tigrinum. The sequence continues at coordinate 5,159,271 of NC_081399.1, forward strand.
TAAGACCACTTTCGCCCCCACCCACTCTCTTCCCTTGGGTAGGGGGGAGGCAAAAGTTTGCAAATACGTGCCGACAGATTTAAGGACAGCTTCTTCCCCACTGACATCGGATTTATCCACGGATCTCGCGTGTGTTGGAGCAATCCCTTCTCCGCGCCTTCTCTCTTGCTGTAACACCGAGCCCTGGATTCTGGCCTGTTACCCTGACGCACTTCTGTAACGCATGGTTTGTCTGGACAGCACAGGGTCTAGGCCCGAAACGCCGACTCTCCTGCTCCTCTGGTGCTGCCCGACCTGCTGTGTTCCCCCAGCACCGTGCCAGACTGGCTGCAAACAAAAGTACTCACTGTAGCACGTGACAATAATAAATCAAATCAAGGGAGGAAACCCAGGTTATTACTCGCCCAACCCCACACCAACTTTGACAGTTGTTTGCCAGGTCTGATAAGTTAGAGACTTTCAAAGTGTGAGCCAGTCACTCCATGCCTCTTGCAAACCAGTGGAAGCATCTAGAGAAGGACGACTGAGGAGTCTGATCAGCACAAGGACCCTTTTGGTCAACTTTGTGAATGCAGGGGGCAGTGGTAGACCACTGAACGTCCCTTCCCCAGCTTTGTAATCCCTTGGATGGCTTGATTTGCCTGGATAGCATAAAACAACACTGTTCACTGTATCGTGGTGCACGTGACGAAAATAGATCAAGTCAGAATCAAATGCAAGCGTGGACGATGAAAGGGGGAGGTTGAAACGCGGTGCTCAAAATCAGGCAGGGGCAAACCTGCGCAAGATGGGCCGAAATTGCTGGAGAAACTCGGCAGGGTCTGGCAGCATCTGTGGAGCAGAGAGAGGGTGAGAGAGACAGAAAGCACAGTCCTGACCACCAGCAGGAAACATGTTTTCTCTCTCTGACAATGCTGCCAGGTCTGCGGAGTTACTCTCACAATTTATGCCTCTCTTTCAGATTTCCAGCTTCCCCGCAACTTTCGGAATCTTTCAAAAGGCCGGCAGTGAGAGGACGGGCCCCTCGTTTCCCCAAGTCACTCACAAACTGGAAAGTTGGAAATATTTACACATGAAACAACTGCTTGGAATCCATCAACATTAAGGGCAAAAAAGAAATGTAGAAACTTTCAATAGAATCAATGAATGAAATGACGGGTGTTTTTTTTGGTGTTTTCTGGATTACTTCTCTTCGTTGGCACCCCAACAGGTGTGGCACACTGGCTCAGTGGTTAGCACCACCAGCGAGCTGGGTTCGATCACGGCCTTGGCAACTGGTACTGTGGGGTCTGCAGGACCTTCCCTTGACTGTGTGGTTTTCCTCACACAGTTCAGGGATGTGTGGGTTAGGGTGGATTGGCCGTGCGAAATTGTCCCATAGTGCCCAGGGATGTGTGGGTTAGGGTGGATTGGCCGTGCGAAATTGTCCCGTAGTGCCCAGGGATGTGCAGGTTAGGGTGGGTTTGTTGAGGGGAAATGCAGGTTTTGAGGAATAGCGTCGGTCTAGGTGGGATGCTCCTCAGAGGGACAGTGTGGGTGTGATGGGCCGAATAGCGGGTAATCCTTCTGGGTGAGCCACATTTAGGAAGACGGCAACTTGGATGCCATTGTCCAAATGTAATTGTTGAAGTCTGAGTACAGCTACATCCCCTTTCACTTTCAATCAGTTCTGCGTTATGAGGAAAGGGGAATTTGAAATTACAGACAAAAATAAAGAGTGACGCCTCATGTTGTGACCACAGTGGGACCGCCCCACTCTTTACCAACTGAGAAAGCACGGGTTCCACTCTGACAGGGCTAACTGAGTCCTGTCTGTGTGTGTGTGTGTGAGTGTGTGTGTGTGTGCATGTGTGCGTGCATGTGTCTGTGTGTGAGAGTGAGTGTATGTGTGTGTGTGTGTGTGTGTGTGTGTGTCAGTGTATGTGTGTGTGTGTGTGTGAGTGTGTGTGCATGTGTCTGTGTGTGAGAGTGAGTGTATGTGTGTGTGTGTGTGTGTGTGTGCGAGCGTGTGTGCATGTGAGTCTGTGTGCGTGTGTCAGTGTGTGTGTGTGCGTGTGTGTGAGTGTGTGTGTGTGTATGTGTGTGTGTGTGTGTGAGTGTGTGTGTAAGTGGGAGTGTGTGAGTGGGAATGTTTGAGTGTGAGTGTGTGCCTCGCAGAGAGCTGTGAACCATTGAGGGTGGGAGCTGGGCAGAAAATAAATGATTGACTGCTGTGTCCTCGGGGCCCGTCTCACAAACTGGAAATGGGAACGTTCAAAAGGCATTTGGGGTTGAATGGCCTCCTCCTGTTCACTGTGTAACAAGCTGGAGAAGGAGCTGAATGGCCTCCTGCTGTTCCCCTGTGTAACAGGCTGGAGAAGGGGCTGAATGGCCTCCTGTTGTTCCCCTGTGTAACAGGCTGGAGAAGGGGCTGAATGGCCTCCTGCTGTTCCCCTGTGTAACAGGCTGGAGAAGGGGCTGAATGGCCTCCTGCTGTTCCCCTGTGTAACAGGCTGGAGAAGGGGCTGAATGGCCTCCTGCTGTTCCCCTATGTAAGAGGCTGGAGAAGGGGCTGAATGGCCTCCTGCTGTTCCCTGTGTAACAGGCTGGAGAAAGGGCTGAATGGCCTCCTGCTGTTCCCTGTGTAACAAGCTGGAGAAGGGGTTGAATGGCCTCTAGTCCCTGTGTAACAGGCTGGAGAAGGCGCTGAACGGCCTCCTGCTGTTCCCTGTGTAACAGGCTGGGGAAGGGGCTGAATGGCCTCTAGTCCCTGCATAACAGGCTGGGGAAGGGGCTGAATGGCCTCTAGCCCCTGTGTAACAGGCTGGAGAAGGGGCTGAATGGCCTCTCGTCCCTGTGTAACAGGCTGGAGAAGGGGCTGAATGGCCTCCTGCTGTTCCCTGTGTAACAGGCTGGGGAAGGGGCTGAATGGCCTCTAGTCCCTGCGTAACAGGCTGGGGAAGGGGCTGAATGGCCTCTAGTCCATGTGTAACAGGCGGGGGAAGGGGCTGAATGGCCTCTCGTCCCTGTGTAACAGGCTGGGGCAGGGGCTGAATGGCCTCCTGCTGTCACCCTGTGTAACAGGCTGGGGCAGGGGCTGAATGGCCTCCTGCTGTCCCCCTGTGTAACAGGCTGGAGAAGGGGCTGAATGGCCTCCTGCTGTTCCCTGTGTAAGAGGCTGGAGAAGGGTCCAAATGGCCTCCTGCTGTTCCCCTGTGTAACAGGCTGGAGAAGCGGCCAAACGGCCTCCTGCTGTTCCCCTGTGTAACAGGCTGGGGAAGGGGCTGAATGGCCTCTCGTCCCTGTGTAACTGGCTGGGGAAGGGGCTGAATAGCCTCTAGTCCCTGTGTAACAGGCTGGGGAAGGGGCTGAATGGCCTCTCGTCCCTGTATAACAGGCTGGGGAAGGGGCTGAATGGCCTCTAGTCCCTGTGTAACAGGCTGGGTAAGGGGCTGAATGGCCTCTCGTCCCTGTGTAACAGGCTGGGGACGGGGCTGAATGGCCTCTCGTCCCTGTGTAACAGGCTGGAGGAGGGGCTGAATGGCCTCTAGTCCCTGTGTAAAACGCTGGGGAAGGGGCTCAATGGCCTCTCGTGCCTGTGTAACAGGCTGGGGAAGGGGCTGAATAGCCTCTAGTCCCTGTGTAACAGGCTGGGGAAGGGGCTGAATGGCCTCTCGTCCCTGTATAACAGGCTGGGGAAGGGGCTGAATGGCCTCTAGTCCCTGTGTAACAGGCTGGGTAAGGGGCTGAATGGCCTCTCGTCCCTGTGTAACAGGCTGGGGACGGGGCTGAATGGCCTCTCGTCCCTGTGTAACAGGCTGGAGGAGGGGCTGAATGGCCTCTAGTCCCTGTGTAAAACGCTGGGGAAGGGGCTCAATGGCCTCTCGTGCCTGTGTAACAAGCTGGAGAAGGGGCTGAATGGCCTCTCGTCCCTTTGGAACAGGCTGGATAAGGGGCTGAATGGCCTCTCGTACCTGTGTAACAGGCTGGAGAAGGGGCTGAATGGCCTCTCGTCCCTGTATAACAGGCTGGGGAACAGGCTGAATGGCCTCTAGTCCCTGTGTAACAGGCTGGAGAAGGGGCTGAATGGCCTCTAGTCCCTAGGTAACAGGCTGGAGAAGGGGCTGAATGGCCTCTCGTTCCTATGTAACAGGCTGGAGAAGGGGCTGAATGGCCTCTCGTCCCTGTGTAACAGGCTGGGTAAGGGGCTGAATGGCCTCTCGTCCCTGTGTAACAGGCTGGGGAAGGGGCTGAATGGCCTCTAGTCCCTGTGTAACTGGCTGGAGAAGGGGCTGAATGGCCTCCTGCTGTTCCCTGTGTAACAGGCTGGAGTAGGGCCTGAATGGCCTCTAGTCCCTGTGTAACAGGCTGGGGAAGGGGCTGAATGGCCACTCGTCCCTGTGTAACAGGCTGGGGAAGGGGCTGAATGGCCTCTAGTCCCTGTGTAACAGGCTGGCGAAGGGGCTGAATGGCCTCTAGTCCCTGTGTAACAGGCTGGGGAAGGGGCTGAATGGCCTCTAGTCCCTGTGTAACAGGCTGGGGAAGGGGCTGAATGGCCTCTAGTCCCTGTGTAAAACGCTGGGGAAGGGGCTGAATGGCCTCTCGTGCCTGTGTAACAAGCTGGAGAAGGGGCTGAATGGCCTCTCGTCCCTTTGTAACAGGCTGGGTAAGGGGCTGAATGGCCTCTCGTACCTGTGTAACAGGCTGGAGAAGGGGCTGAATGGCCTCTCGTCCCTGTATAACAGGCTGGGGAACAGGCTGAATGGCCTCTAGTCCCTGTGTAACAGGCTGGAGAAGGGGCTGAATGGCCTCTAGTCCCTAGGTAACAGGCTGGAGAAGGGGCTGAATGGCCTCTCGTTCCTATGTAACAGGCTGGAGAAGGGGCTGAATGGCCTCTAGTCCCTGTGTAACAGGATGGGGAAGGGGCTGAATGGCCTCTAGTCCCTGTGTTACAGGCTGGGAAAGGGGCTGAATGGCCTCTAGTCCCTGTGTAACAGGATGGGCAAGGGGCTGAATGGCCTCTAGTCCCTGTGTAACAGGCTGGGGAAGGGGCTGAATGGCCTCTAGTCCCTGTGTAACAGGATGGGGAAGGGGCTGAATGGCCTCTCGTCCCTGTGTAACAGGCTGGGGAAGGGGCTGAATGGCCTCTAGTCCCTGTGTAACAGGCTGGAGAAGGGGCTGAATGGCCTCTCGTTCCTGTGTAACAGGATGGGGAAGGGGCTGAATGGCCTCTAGTCCCTGTGTAAAAGGCTGGGGAAGGGGCTGAATGGCCTCTAGTCCCTGTGTAACAGGCTGGAGAAGGGGCTGAATGGCCTCTAGTCCCTGTGTAACAGGCTGGGGCAGGGGCTGAATGGCCTCCTGCTGCCCCTCTGTGTAACAGGCTGGGGCAGGGGCTGAATGGCCTCCTGCTGTCCCCCTGTGTAACAGGCTGGAGAAGGGGCTGAATGGCCTCCTGCTGTTCCCTGTGTAAGAGGCTGGAGAAGGGTCCAAATGGCCTCCTGCTGTTCCCCTGTGTAACAGGCTGGGGAAGGGGCTGAATGGCCTCTTGTCCCTGTGTAACAGGCTGGGGAAGGGGCTGAATAGCCTCTAGTCCCTGTGTAACAGGCTGGGGAAGGGGCTGAATGGCCTCTCGTCCCTGTGTAACAGGCTGGGGAAGGGGCTGAATGGCCTCTAGTCCCTGTGTAACAGGCTGGAGAAGGGGCTGAATGGCCTCTCGTCCCTGTGTAACAGGCTGGGGAAGGGGCTGAATGGCCTCTCGTCCCTGTGTAACAGGCTGGGGACGGGGCTGAATGGCCTCTCGTCCCTGTGTAACAGGCTGGAGGAGGGGCTGAATGGCCTCTAGTCCCTGTGTAAAATGCTGGGGAAGGGGCTGAATGGCCTCTCGTGCCTGTGTAACAAGCTGGAGAAGGGGCTGAATGGCCTCTCGTCCCTTTGTAACAGGCTGGGTAAGGGGCTGAATGGCCTCTCGTACCTGTGTAACAGGCTGGAGAAGGGGCTGAATGGCCTCTCGTCCCTGTATAACAGGCTGGGGAACAGGCTGAATGGCCTCTAGTCCCTGTGTAACAGGCTGGAGAAGGGGCTGAATGGCCTCTCGTCCCTGTGTAACAGGCTGGGTAAGGGGCTGAATGGCCTCTCGTCCCTGTGTAACTGGCTGGAGAAGGGGCTGAATGGCCTCCTGCTGTTCCCTGTGTAACAGGCTGGAGTAGGGCCTGAATGGCCTCTAGTCCCTGTGTAACAGGCTGGCGAAGGGGCTGAATGGCCTCTAGTCCCTGTGTAACAGGCTGGGGAAGGGGCTGAATGGCCTCTAGTCCCTGTGTAACAGGCTGGGCAAGGGGCTGAATGGCCACTCGTCCCTGTGTAACAGGCTGGGGAAGGGGCTGAATGGCCTCTAGTCCCTGTGTAACAGGCTGGCGAAGGGGCTGAATGGCCTCTAGTCCCTGTGTAACAGGCTGGGGAAGGGGCTGAATGGCCTCTAGTCCCTGTGTAACAGGATGGGGAAGGGGCTGAATGGCCTCTAGTCCCTGTGTAACAGGATGGGGAAGGGGCTGAATGGCCTCTAGTCCCTGTGTTACAGGCTGGGGAAGGGGCTGAATGGCCTCTAGTCCCTGTGTAACAGGATGGGCAAGGGGCTGAATGGCCTCTAGTCCCTGTGTTACAGGCTGGGGAAGGGGCTGAATGGCCTCTAGTCCCTGTGTAACAGGCTGGGGAAGGGGCTGAATGGCCTCTAGTCCCTGTGTAACTGGCTGGGGAAGGGGCTGAATGGCCTCTCGTCCCTGTGTAACAGGATGGGGAAGGGGCAGAATGGCCTCTAGTCCCTGTGTAACTGGCTGGGGAAAGGGCTGAATGGACTCTAGTCCCTGTGTAACAGGATGGGGAAGGGGCTGAATGGCCTCTAGTCCCTGTGTAACAGGCTGGGGAAGGCGCTGAATGGCCTCTAGTCCCTGTGTAACAGGATGGGGAAGGGGCTGAATGGCCTCTAGTCCCTGTGTAACAGGCTGGGGAAGGGGCTGAATGGCCTCTCGTCCCTGTGTAACAGTCTGGGGAAGGGGCTGAATGGCCTCTAGTCCCCATGTCACAGGCTGGGGAAGGGGCTGAATGGCCTCTAGTCCCTGTGTAACAGGATGGGGAAGGGGCTGAATGGCCTCTAGTCCCTGTGTAACAGGCTGGGGAAGGGGCTGAGTGGCCTCTAGTCCCTGTGTAACAGGATGGGGAAGGGACTGAATGGCCTCTAGTCCCTGTGTAACAGGATGGGCAAGGGGCCGAATGGCCTCTAGTCCCTGTGTAACAGGATGTGCAAGGGGCTGAATGGCCTCTAGTCCCTGTGTAACAGGATGGGGAAGGGGCTGAATGGCCTCTCGTCCCTGTGTAACTGGCTGGGGAAGGGGCTGAATGGCCTCTAGTCCCTGTGTAAAAGGATGGGGAAGGGGCTGAATGGCCTCTCGTCCCTGTGTAACAGGCTGGAGAAGGGGCTGAATCGCCTCTAGTCCCTGTGTAACAGGCTGGGGAAGGGACTGATTGGCCTCTCGTCCCTGTGTAACAGGCTGGAGAAGGGGCTGAATGGCCTCTAGTCCCTGTGTAACAGGTTGGAGAAGGGGCTGAATGGCCTCTAGTCCCTGTATAACAGGCTGGGGAAGGGGCTGAATGGCCTCTAGTCCCTGTGTAACAGGCTGGGGAAGGTGCTGAATGGCCTCTAGTCCCTGTGTAACAGGATGGGGAAGGGGCTGAATGGCCTCTCGTCCCTGTGCAACAGGCTGGGGAAGGTGCTGAATGGCCTCTCGTCCCTGTGTAACAGGCTGGGGAAGGGGCTGAATGGCCTCTCGTCCCTGTGTAACAGGCTGGGGAAGGGGCTGAATGGCCTCTAGTCCCTGTTTAACTGGCTGGGGAAGGGGCTGAATGGCCTCTCGTCCCTGTGTAACAGGCTGGGCAAGGGGCTGAATGGCCTCTAGTCCCTGTGTAACTGGCTGGAGAAGGGGCTGAATGGCCTCTAGTCCCTGTGTAACAGGCTGGAGAAGGGGCTGAATGGCCTCTAGTCCCTGTGTAACTGGCTGGGGAAGGCGCTGAATGACCTCTAGTCCCTGTGTAACAGGATGGGGAAGGGGCTGAATGGCCTCTCGTCCCTGTGCAACAGGCTGGGGAAGGTGCTGAATGGCCTCTCGTCCCTGTGTAACAGGCTGGGGAAGGGGCTGAATGGCCTCTCGTCCCTGTGTAACAGGCTGGGGAAGGGGCTGAATGGCCTCTAGTCCCTGTTTAACTGGCTGGGGAAGGGGCTGAATGGCCTCTAGTCCCTGTGTAACAGGCTGGGCAAGGGGCTGAATGGCCTCTAGTCCCTGTGTAACTGGCTGGAGAAGGGGCTGAATGGCCTCTAGTCCCTGTGTAACAGGCTGGAGAAGGGGCTGAATGGCCTCTAGTCCCTGTGTAACTGGCTGGGGAAGGCGCTGAATGACCTCTAGTCCCTGTGTAACAGGATGGGGAAGGGGCTGAATGGCCTCTAGTCCCTGTGTAACAGGCTGGGGAAGGGGCTGAATGGCCTCTAGTCCCTGTGTAACAGGCTGGGGAAGGGGCTGAATGGCCTCTAGTCCCTGTGTAACAGGCTGGGGAAGGGGCTGAATGGCCTCTAGTCCCTGTGTAACAGGCTGGAGAAGGGGCTGAGTGTAGAAAGGTCAGATTGTGAACTCACTGTTTGCAGATGCTCTGTGCCGTTGTGCGTCGGACGGTCCCCAAACAGGGAGGGAAGCTGGAGATGTACAGCCTGGAGCACGTACGTACTCTCCATCTGCACCGAGAGAGAGAGAGAGAGAGAGAGACAGGGAGACCATCGCACACTGCAACAACAATGTCCTGCATTTCCATAGCATCCTGACTGTGGCTGAACAACGTGACACACTGCAGGCAACCATACATCAAGCAAAAACTGACATGTCGCCCCCACGGAAGACGTCGGTGGTGGGGCCTGGGGGTGGTGACAGACGGTTGGTCAGAGATAAAAATGTTCTGCAGCGGGGTCCAAAGGGAAGACAAACAGGTGTAATACTTCAGGAAACTTTCCGACATTCCACACAGGATAGAGGGGCTGGAGGGGGTTACAGGGATAGGGAGGGGGTGTAGGGGCTGGAGGGGGTTACAGAGATAGGGAGGGGGTGTAGGGGCTGGAGGGGGTTACAGAGATAGGGAGGGGTGTAGGGGCTGGAGGGGGTGACAGAGATAGGGAGGGGGTGTAGGGGCTGGAGGGGGTTACAGAGATAGGGAGGGGTGTAGGGGCTGGAGGGGGTTACAGAGATAGGGAGGGGGTGTAGGGGCTGGAGGGGGTTACAGAGATAGGGAGGGGGTGTAGGGGATGGAGGGGGTTACAGGGATAGGGAGGGGGTGTAGGGGCTGGAGGGGGTTACAGAGATAGGGAGGGGTGTAGGGGCTGGAGGGGGTTACAGAGATAGGGAGGGGTGTAGGGGATGGAGGGGGTTACAGAGATAGGGAGGTGGTGTAGGGGCTGGAGGGGGTTACAGAGATAGGGAGGTGGTGTAGGGGCCAGAGGGGGTTACAGAGATAGGGAGAGGGTGTAGGGGCTGGAGGGGGTTACAGAGATAGGGAGGGCTTGTAGGGGCTGGAGAGGGTGACAGAGATAGGGAGGGGATGTAGGGGCCGGAGGGGGTTACAGAGATAGGGAGAGGGTGTAGGAGCTGGAGGGGGTTACAGAGATAGGGAGGTGGTGTAGGGGCTGGAGGGGGTGTAGGGGCTGGAGGGGGTGTAGGGGCTGGAGGGGGTTACAGAGATGGGGTGGTGGTGTAGGGAGTTACAGAGACGGGGGGGTGTGATTGCCGGAGGATATTGAACGGATGGCGGAGGCTCCGTGAGTGAGAGCCCACAGACAGAGACATTAATAATCACCGACCGCCTTGGGGCTGTTCCCTGTGGATTGATCACTCTCACCGGGGAGTGAACTCTCTCTCACTGGGAAGTGATCTCTCTCACTGGGGAGTGATCTCTCACCGGGGAGTGAACTCTCTCACCGGGGACTGAACTCTCTCACCGGGGAGTGATCTCTCTCACCGGGGAGTGAACTCTCTCACTGGGAAGTGATCTCTCTCACCGGGGAGTGAACTCTCTCACCGGGAAGTGATCTCTCTCACCGGGGACTGAACTCTCTCACTGGGAAGTGATCTCTCTCACTGGGAAGTGATCTCTCTCACCGGGGAGTGAACTCTCTCTTACTGGGGAGTGATCTCTCTCACCGGGGAGTGAACTCTCTCACCGGGGACTGAACTCTCTCACCGGGGAGTGATCTCTCTCACCGGGGAGTGAACTCTCTCACTGGGAAGTGATCTCTCTCACCGGGGAGTGAACTCTCTCTTACTGGGAAGTGATCTCTCTCACCGGGGAGTGAACTCTCTCACCGGGGAGTGAACTCTCTCACCGGGGACTGAACTCTCTCACCGGGGAGTGAACTCTCTCACCGGGGACTGAACTCTCTCACCGGGGACTGAACTCTCTCACCGGGGAGTGAACTCTCTCACCGGGGACTGAACTCTCTCACCGGGGAGTGAACTCTCTCACCGGGGACTGAACTCTCTCACCGGGGACTGAACTCTCTCACCGGGGAGTGAACTCTCTCACCGGGAACTGAACTCTCTCACCGGGGAGTGAACGCTCTCACCGGGGAGTGAACTCTCTCACTGGGAAGTGATCTCTCTCACCGGGGAGTGAACTCTCTCACCGGGGACTGAACTCCCTCACCGGGCAGTGATCTCTCTCACCGGGGAGTGAACTCTCTCTTACTGGGAAGTGATCTCTCTCACCGGGGAGTGAACTCTCTCTTACTGGGAAGTGATCTCTCTCACCGGGGAGTGATCTCTCTCACCGGGGACTGAGCTCTCTCACCGGGGAGTGAACTCTCTCACCGGGGAGTGAACTCTCTCTCCGGGGAGTGAACTCTCTCACTGGGAAGTGATCTCTCTCACCGGGGAGTGAACTCTCTCACCGGGGACTGAACTCCCTCACCGGGCAGTGATCTCTCTCACCGGGGAGTGAACTCTCTCTTACTGGGAAGTGATCTCTCTCACCGGGGAGTGAACTCTCTCTTACTGGGAAGTGATCTCTCTCACCGGGGAGTGAACTCTCTCTTACTGCGAAGTGATCTCTCTCACCGCGGAGTGATCTCTCTCACTGGGGAGTGATCTCTCTCACCGGGAACTGAACTCTCTCACCGGGCAGTGATCACTCTCACCGGGGAGTGAACTCTCTCACTGGGCAGTGATCTCTCTCACCGGGGAGTGATCTCTCTCACCGGGGAGTGAACTCTCTCTTACTGGGGAGTGATCTCTCTCACCGGGGAGTAAACTCTCTCACTGGGAAGTGATCTCTCTCACCGGGGAGTGATCTCTCTCACCGGGGAGTGAACTCTCTCACTCGGGAGTCAATTCTCTCACCGGGAAGTAATCTCTCTCACCAGGCAGTGATCTCTCTCACCGGGGAGTGATCTCTCTCTTACTGGGAAGTGATCTCTCTCACCGGTGAGTGAACTCTCTCACTGGGAAGTGATCTCTCTCACCGGTGAGTGAACTCTCTCACTGGGAAGTGAACTCTCTCATTAGGAAGTGATCTCTCTCACCGGGGAGTGATCTCTCTTATGGGGAGGGATCTCTCTCACTGGGGAGGGAACTCTGTCACTGGGAAGTGAACTCTCTCATTAGGAAGTGATCTCTCTCACCTGGCAGTGATCTCTCTTATGGGGAGGGATCTCTCTCACTGGGGAGGGAACTCTCTCACTGGGAAGTGATCTCTCTCACCAGGCAGTGATCTCTCTCACCGGGGAGTGATCTCTCTCTTACTGGGAAGTGATCTCTCTCACCGGGGAGTGAACTCTCTCACTGGGAAGTGATCTCTCTCACCGGGGAGTAAACTCTCTCACTGGGAAGTGATGTCTCTCACCGGGGAGTGATCTCTCTCACCGGGGAGTGAACTCTCTCACTCGGGAGTCAATTCTCTCACCGGGAAGTAATCTCTCTCACCAGGCAGTGATCTCTCTCACCGGGGAGTGATCTCTCTCTTACTGGGAAGTGATCTCTCTCACCGGTGAGTGAACTCTCTCACTGGGAAGTGATCTCTCTCACCGGTGAGTGAACTCTCTCACTGGGAAGTGAACTCTCTCATTAGGAAGTGATCTCTCTCACCGGGGAGTGATCTCTCTTATGGGGAGGGATCTCTCTCACTGGGGAGGGAACTCTCTCACTGGGAAGTGAACTCTCTCATTAGGAAGTGATCTCTCTCACCTGGCAGTGATCTCTCTTATGGGGAGGGATCTCTCTCACTGGGGAGGGAACTCTCTCACTGGGAAGTGATCTCTCTCACCAGGCAGTGATCTCTCTCACTGGGGAGTGATCTCTCTCACCAGGGAGGGAATTCTCTCACTGGGAAGTGATCTCTCACCGGGGAGTGAACTCTCTCACCGGGGAGTGTACTCTCTCAATAGGAAGAGATCTCTCTCACCGGGGAGTGATCTCTCTTATGGGGAGGGATCTCTCTCACTGGGGAGGGGTCTCTCTCACTGGGGATTGATCTCTCTCACTGGGGAGGGGTCTCTCTCACTGGGGAGGGATCTCTCTCACTGGGGATTGATCTCTCTTATGGGGAGGGATCTCTCTCACTGGGGAGGGATCTCTCTCACTGGGGATTGGTCTCTCTCACTGGGGAGGGGTCTCGCTCACTGGGGAGGGATCTCTCTCCCTGGGGAGGGGTCTCTCTCACTGGGGATTGATCTCTCTCACTGGGGAGGGGTCTCTCTCACTGGGGATTGACCTCTCACACTGGGGAGGGATCTCTCTCACTGGGGAATGATCTCTCTCACTGGGGAGGGATCTCTCTCACTGGGGAGGGGTCTCTTTCACTGGGGAGGGGTCTCTCTCACTGGGGAATGATCTCTCACTGGGGAGGAATCTCTCTCACCGGGGATTGGTCTCTCTCACTGGGGAGGAATCTCTCTCACCGGGGATTGGTCTCTCTCACTGGGGAGGAATCTCTCTCACTGGGGAGGGATCTCTCTCACTGGGGAGGAATCTCTCTCACTGGGGAGTGGTCTCTCTCACTGGGGATTGGTCTCTCTCACTGGGGAGGAATCTCTCTCACCGGGGATTGGTCTCTCTCACTGGGGAGGGGTCTCTCTCTCATCGCGGCCTGCTCACGGTTCACATGAGGATCCAACTGATGGATAGGTATTCCGTTACACCTTCCCCGACAGTGTCCTGCTCAATCTTCTCTGTGTCCCTATACAAACTCATCGAAAAGAGCGGGTAGAGGGAGCTTTACTCTGTATCTAACACCGTGCTGTCCCTGTCCCTGGGAGTGTTTGATGGGGGGACAGTGTAGAGTCAACTTTACCCAGTATCTAACCCCGTGCTGTCCCTGTCCAGGGGAGTGTTTGATGGGTGGACAGTGTAGAGTGAGCTTTACCCTGTATCTAGCCCCGTGCTGTCCCTGTCCTGGGGATTGTTTGATGGGGGGACAGTGTAGATGGAGCTTTACTGTGTATCTAGCCCCGTGCTGTCCCTGTCCTGGGGATTGATTGATGGGGGGACAGTGTAGAGGGAGCTTTACTGTGCGAGTGAGATGGAGAATGAGTGACACCCTCCTCCCTGTGTAACAGCATACCCACTGATCCTTAGACCTCCCCTAACAGGAAGTGCTACACTCCCTTCAGAAAGGAACCCACCCCGCCTTCCCCTGTCTGTCACACAGGGAACAGCAGGAGGCCATTCAGCCCCTTCCCCAGTCTGTTACACAGGGAACAGAAAGAGGCCATTCAGCTCCTTCCCCAGCCTGTTACACAGGGGAACAGCAGGAGGCCATTCGGCCCCTATCCCACTGTGCCAATGTGTACCCCCCTCCCCATTCGCTGGCTCCCACCATGACTGTCACTCTCCCCCTGAAACACATTGACAACATTTGCTCCCTTTCCCACTCCCCTTGCAACCCCCTCCCTCTTCCCACCCCCTACCCCACCCGTGCACCCCTCCCTCTCCCCACCACCCCCCCCCCCCACCCCCCCCGGCCGCTTCTCCCCCTGGCTTCCTCTGACTGGGACGCCTCGCCTCTGACCTGGAAGTAGACCATCCAGTAGGGGATCAACATCAGGAAGACTGGGATGACCCTCCTCAACACCTTCACGTTCTCCTGAGTGGGGTCTGCGGGCTGCCTCCCATGGCCAAATAGCATCTCCTCCGATAGGTCACTGTAGGGGGATCTGTTGAGGAGTGGTTGGGGGTGGAGGGTGCGTGGTTATCAAAGAATTGGGGGAAGAGAGAGAGAGCGAGAGAGAGAGAGAAGGGGGAGTCAAACAAGGAATGGCTTCCAAGGAGAAACGGAGCTGAACGCGGGACTTCCGATGAGGTCCCCGGTCCGGGCGCGGGATGTTTAGCCAGGAACAGCGGCAGCGTCCGCGTCTCCCGGACCCTCCAACCAGTGTCTGTGCACCCTGGCGTACCCCCACCTCACACCCGGATCCCCCCCCCCCCCCCCCCCCCACCCCCCGCACCGTGCTGCGCACCCTTGGGCCTGAGAGTCAGGCTGCGTGGGTGGAACCCCAGAGGGTCTGCCCCACTGCGCCACCCCGGCCCGCCGTGCGTTTTGCTGAACGTTGCTCAGCCCTGACTTCTTTCGGGAGCTCCAGCCTCAACTCCCGTCCCCGGGCCCCCAACCCCTCTGGGTGAAGGGAGCAAAACCCATCATTCCCTCAGGAGTAAGTGTGGTCTGTTCAATAAGATCCTGTCTTTATTGTAGACTTGGTTCCCCTTACCCGTCCACTCACCATAACCCTTAATTCCTTCCAAAATCTATCTTTGCCTTAAGAACATTCAATGAGGTAGCCTCAACTGCTTCACTGAACAGGGAATTCCACAGATTCACAACCCTTTGGGTGAAGAAGTTTCTCCTCAGCTCAGTTCTAAATCTGCTCCTCCTTACTGAGGCTAAGTGTCCTAGTTCTAGTTTCACCTGCCAATGGAAGCAACCTCCCCGCTTCTATCTTACCTCTTCCCTTCATAACTTTATATATTTCTCTATGATTCCCCCATCATTCTTCTAAATTCCAATGAGTGTAGTCCCAGTCTACTCATGAGGCAACCTTCTCAATTCTGGAATCAACCTAGTGAACCTCCACTGCCAGTACATCCTTTCTCAAGTAAGCAGACCAAAACTGTATATAGTTCTCCAGGTGTGGTCTTGCCAGGACCCTATACAGCTGCAGCATAGCCTCCCTGTTTTTAAACACCATCCCTCTCGCAATGAATATTCCATTTGAGGTAACAAGGTGCGGAGCTGGATGAACACAGCAGGCCAGGCAGCATCACAGGAGCAGGAAGGCTGACGTTTCGGGCCGAGGCCCTTCATCAGAAATGTTGCATTTGCCTTCTTAAGTCGCTGCTGCACCTGCAAGCCAGCCTTTTGACATTCATGTGCAAGGACTCCCAGATCCCTCTGCACAAATCTCCCTCCTGTTTTCACTTCAGCATCATGCCCCCTTTTTTTGACTGAGCCTTCAGTGAAGGGTATTAGCTGTTTTCCATGACTGAAGGTATGTTGACAATCTTGCTATCTCAAAGGTGTGCTTCATCAGGTTTACATGCACAACAAAACTTTTCACTGTATTGCGGTACATGTGACAACAATAAATGAAATCCTGTCCTTGCCCCTCATAATCTCACTGTTAGGATGCTCCCTCAGCCTTTCGTGCTCCAACGCAAACAGCCCAAGATTATCCAGCCTCTCTCCATCGCTGGATTGCTCCATCCCAGGGTGACGAATCTCCCTCTGCAACCCCCACCCCGGGACAATTCCTGCAGAGAGTGCGGACAGGAACCGTGCAACGCAATTCCCCAGCTGTGGTCCCACCAGAGACCCGTACAGCTCCCACATCGCCTCCCTGCTCCTGGAATCTGTGCCTGGACTGTTCAATAGCAGACATTGATCGCTGAATTAATATTCCCAAATATCAGCATCAAAATGGGGCGACCCATTTGCTGCTTCACAGGATTGAAGAGGGGGAACAGGGCTTTCTGCTGTTCTTGCACAGTAGGTGTAAGGGGGCTGAATGGCCTCCCGCTGTTCCCTGTGTAACAGGCTGGAGAAGGGGCTGAATGGCCTCCTGACGCCCCCCTGTGTAACAAGCTGGAGAAGGGGCTGAATGGCCTCCTGCTGTTCCCTGTGTAACAGGCTGGAGAAAGGGCCGAATGGCCTCCTGATGTCCCCCTGTGTAACAGGCTGGAGAAGGGGCTGAATGGCCTCCTGCTGTTCCCTGTGTAACAGGCTGGAGAAGGGGCTGAATGGCCTCCTGACGCCCCCCTGTGTAACAAGCTGGAGAAGGGGCTGAATGGCCTCCTGCTGTTCCCTGTGTAACAGGCTGGAGAAAGGGCCGAATGGCCTCCTGATGTCCCCCTGTGTAACAGGCTGGAGAAGGGGCTGAATGGCCTCCTGACGCCCCCCTGTGTAACAAGCTGGAGAAGGGGCTGAATGGCCTCCTGATGTCCCCCTGTGTAACAGGCTGGAGAAGGGGCTGAATGGCCTTCTGTCCCGGCTCAGGCCAGCTGGGCACAATTTGCATTGTTGCCTTCACCTGTGAGAGAGTGAAATGGCTAAAGTGCGGGCGGCCAGTAAGGACATGAGGGGACGAGCGGCTCAAACCTACTGATTCCCATTTACACTCCACTTCACTGTGAAACTGTTTGGCTGCAGTGTTCCTCACAAAACTACAGCTAGGGGACAGACTGGAGGGGGTTACAGTGATAGGGAGAGGGTGTAGGGGCTGGAGGGGGGTTACAGAGATAGGGAGGGGGTGTAGGGGCTGGAGCGGGTTACAGAGATAGGGAGGGGGTGTAGGGGTTGGAGGGGGTTACAGAGATAGGGAGGGGGTGTAGGGGTTGGAGGGGGTTACAGAGATAGGGAGGGGGTGTAGGGGCTGGAGGGGGTTACAGAGATAGGGAGGGGGTGTAGGGGCTGGAGGGGGATACAGTGATGGGGAGGGGGGTAGGGGCTGGAGGGGGTTACAGAGATAGGGAGGGGGTGTAGGGGCCGGAGGGGGTTACAGAGATAGGGAGGGGGTGTAGGGGCCGGAGGGGGTGACAGAGATAGGGAGGGGTGTAGGGGCTGGAGGGGGTGACAGAGATAGGGAGGGGGTGTAGGGGGTGGAGGGGGTTACAGAGATAGGGAGGGGATGTAGGGGCTGGAGGGGGTTGCAGAGATAGGGAGGGGGTGTAGGGACTGGAGGGGGTTACAGAGATAGGGAGGGGTGTAGGGGCAGGAGGGGGTGACAGAGATAGGGAGGGGGTGTAGGGGCTGGAGGGGGTGACAGAGATAGGGAGGGGTGTAGGGGCTGGAGGGGGTGACAGATATAGGGAGGGGTGTAGGGGCTGGAGGGGGTTACAGAGATAGGGGGGGTGTAGGGGCTGGAGGGGGTGACAGATATAGGGAGGGGTGTAGGGGCTGGAGGGGGTTACAGAGATAGGGAGGGGGTGTAGGGGCTGGAGGGGGTTACAGAGATAGGGAGGGGGTGTAGGGGCTGGAGGGGGTTACAGAGATAGGGAGGGGGTGTAGGGGCTGGAGGGGGTTACAGAGATAGGGAGGGGGTGTAGGGGATGGAGGGGGTTACGGAGACAGGGAAAGTAGCACAAAGCTGTTAGGTACATCAGGAGGCCATTCTGCCCTGCGTACTTGCACGTTAATTCCCCAGTGGCCACTTCCTGTTTTCACCCCATGCACTGGCTCCGTACAAACAACCATCGAATGCCTCAGCTAACCCTGCCTCAGCACACTCCCCGACTTTGCCTCCAACCCCCTGCCTCCTCCCTTTACCCTGACCTCTGTCTCGCTGTGTTTCCCATCATTTTAAATCCTCATGCCTGTTCCCATTCAGATTGGAACGGCCCATTCCTATTGCTTGAGCAATGCCCATGAGATCTTCCTCTCTCCCAGGAGAACGGCCCCAATCTGCCCGCGTAACTATCGTTCCTCATTCCTGGAACCCGTCCATATAAATCACTTCCGTGCTCTTTCTCTCTGTTCACATCCTTCCTGTAACATTGCGCCCACAACTGAATGCCGCTTCCTCTTGGAAAACCACCTGCAACTTAGTTCAAACAGAATTTCCCATTTTGAAATCTATTGGTGATTGATCCATCCCTGTTTTGACCCGTGCGTTTCTATCGCGAAAGATCGATCCTTCTCGCTGCTGAGGTGTGATAGACTGAGCTGCAATTCCTGGGGTCGTCCCTGGAAAAGGCCATAAAATGTGGGATTCTTCAGTCTCCCAGGACCTCCCCTTGAGGCCGTGCGGGGCCTGGACCATGATCCCAGCGTCCTGCGATCTCTGCCCTCGCTTCCATTGTCAAAGTGTGATAAATTTCACTGAAATCGACAACCCCCTGGCCAATGGACCAGGATATTCCACGTGATAGCAAGAAACGGTTGGAGACACTGGGCACTGCAAAGGCTATGGGCCCTGACAACACTCTGAGAATAGCACTGATGATGTGTGCTCCAGAACCCGCCGTTCCCCCTTGCCAAACTGTTCCAGCACAGTCACAACAGTGGCATCTACCCGACAATGTGGAAAATTGCCCAGGAATGTTGTTCGACCAAGTGTGGGCATTTCATTTGGCCAATCCCAAGTTGCTCCTGACAAATGGTAGGGATCTTCTCACTGCGAGAGATGGTGGGATGTATGCAGGCCCACAGTGTCCCCTTAGGGAGGGAATTCCAGGGATTCTGACCCGACGACACTGAAGGAACGGCCGATGTACTTGCAAGTCGGGATGGGGAGGGGCTCGGAGGGGAACGTGCACGGGGTGGGGGTCCTGTGTATCTGCTGCCCCTTGTCCTTCTGGATGGAAGTGGGTCGTGGAGTTTGGAAGGTACTGCCTGGGGATCTTCGGCGAATCTCTGCAGAGCATCTTGTAGATGGTACACACTGCTGCGACTGAGCGTCGGTGGTGGGGGGGAGTGGGATGTTTGTGGATGTGGTGCCAATGGAGCGGGGGCTGCTTTGTCCTGGATGGTGTCGAGCTTCTCGAGTGTTGTTGGAGCTGCCCCCATCCAGGGGCAAGTGGGGAGTATCCCTTCACCCTCCTGCCTTGTGCCTTGTAGATGGTGGTACAGGCTTTGGCTGGGAGACAGGACGGGAG
This sequence comes from Stegostoma tigrinum, assembly GCF_030684315.1. Classification (NCBI taxonomy): domain Eukaryota; kingdom Metazoa; phylum Chordata; class Chondrichthyes; order Orectolobiformes; family Stegostomatidae; genus Stegostoma; species Stegostoma tigrinum. Next base: position 5,178,410 of record NC_081399.1, read on the forward strand.
TTACTCGCTGCAGGATTCCCAGCCTCTGACCTGCTCTTGTGTTTATGTGGTGGGTCCAGTTGAGTTTCTGGTCAATGGTAGCCCCCAGGATGTGGGTAGTGGGGCGTTCAGTGATGGTAACACCATTGAATGTCAAGGGGCACTGGTTAGATTATCATTTATTGGTGATGGGCACAGCCTGAGCATTTGTGAGGCTCGAATGTCACTTTCCCCTTGTCAGCCCGAGCCTGGATATTGTCCCGATCTTGTTGCATTTGGACACGGGCTGCTTCAGTATCTGAGGGAGCCATGGATGGAGTTGAACATTGAGCAATCATCGGGCAACGTCCCCAATTGCGACCTTATGATGGAGGGAAGGTCATTGATGAAGCAGTTGAAGAAGGTTGAGGCTGGGACAGTCCCCTGAGGAACTCTACAGGGATATCTTGGGACAACCACCACCGTCTCCCGATGTGCCAGGTTTGACTCCAACCACCAGGGAGTTTGCCCCCTGATACTCACTGATTCCAGTTGTGCCAGGGTTCCTTGATGCCACACTCGGTCGAATACAGCATTGGTGTCAAGGGCTGTCACTCTCACCCTCTCCCTCTTTTGTCCATGTGTGAACTGAGGCTGTAACGAGGTCAGGAGCTGAGTGGCCCTGGCGGAGCCCAAACTGGGCGTCACTGAGCGGGTTATTGCTGAGCAGGTGCTGTTCGATAGCACTGTTAGTGACACCTTCCATCACTTTACTGATGACCGAGGATAGACTGATGCGACGGGAATTGGCCGGGTTGGATTTATCCCGCTTTTTGTGTACAGGACATACCTGGGCAATTTCCCACACTGTTGGGTAGATCCCAGTGTGTAACTGTACTGGAAGAGTTTAGCTAGGGGGAGCAGCAAATTCTGGAGCACAAGTCTTCAGTATCATTGCCAGATGTTGTCAGGGGCCCATAGCCTTCGCAGTATCCAATGTCTCCAATTGTGACTTTATATAGTGTGGAGCGAATTGAAACTGTCGGAGGGTCAGTGCTGAGGGAGCGGGCACTGTCGGAGGGTCAGTGCTGAGGGAGCGGGCACTGTCGGAGGGTCAGTGCTGAGGGAGTGGGCAATGTCGGAGGGTCAGTGCTGAGGGAGTGGGCACTGTCGGAGGGTCAGTGCTGAGGGAGCAGGCACTGTCGGAGGGTCAGTGCTGAGGGAGTGGGCACTGGCGGAGGGTCAGTGCTGAGGGAGCGGGCAATGTCGGAGGGTCAGTGCTGAGGGAGTGGGCACTGTCGGAGGGTCAGTGCTGTGGGAGCGGGCGCTGTCGGAGGGTCAGTGCTGAGGGAGTGGGCACTGGCGGAGGGTCAGTGCTGAGGGAGCGGGCAATGTCGGAGGGTCAGTGCTGAGGGAGTGGGCACTGTCAGAGGGTCAGTGCTGAGGGAGCGGGCACTGTCAGAGGGTCAGCGTTGAGGGAGCGTGCCCCGTTGGTGGGTTGGTGCAGCCTCTTCCTGAGCTTTGGGGCTTCGAACCGTACAGGATAGGGACACCATCCTTCCCTTCCCACCTCCATCCCTCCGTCCATCCTTCTGCTGACTGACCTGGTCAGGCGGCCTGTCCCTGGGCAACAGCATCTGAAGAGTGAGCGGGCCATTCCTGTGAACGCGCTGCCATCAGCCTGTTTGGTGATGAAGGTTGGTCCGGCCAGGAGGAATATGAGGAGACCCAGGACCAGGCAGATAACGGGAATGACGTAGCCGATGAAGAAGTTGATGTTCTGTTGGATGTAGGACACCAGGAAGAGGGACAGAATGGCGCCGATGTTGATGAACCAATAAAACCAGTTGAAAAAACGCCTCACAGCCTCAGGCCCTCTGTCCGTCACCTGGATTAACAAAGCATAGGTTCAGACTGCAACAAGAACAGGACACTCGGCCCCTCAGGGCCTCAACACCATTCAGTAACATTGGAATGTCAGAGTTGTCCATTCGGCCCCTCGGCCCTGTTCCGTCCATCAGTGGGATCACTGCAGATCTGCACCTAACCCCGCAAACGTGCCTCCAACCCTTATCCCTTAATACCTTCGCTCAACGAGAAAACCTATCACTCTCTCGGATTTAAACTGATCAACTGATGAAGGGTCTAGGCCCGAAACGTCAGCCTTCCTGCTCCTCTGATGCTGCTTGGCGTGCTGTGTTCATCCAGCTCCACACCTTGTTATCTCACATTCTCCAGCATCCTACTATCTCTGATCCAGCATCTGCTGCTGTATGTGTGTGGAATAGAGTCCCAAAACCCTCCCACCCTCTGCGTGTCAGCCTGCTCCCTAACATCTCTCCCAGCCCTCATTCTCAGACCCTCGTTCCAGAACCTCTGAGCAGTGGAAATCATTCACCTCGGTCCGGCCCTGTCCTGTTCCCCTGTCCACTTCTTGATCAGATCACCCCCTCATGCTGAATTTGGAGAGAGAACAGGTCTGTGCCGCTATGATTCACTGATTTGGGGGAGAAGGCTCGAGGCTAAGTAGCCCGCTCCTGCTCCTATTTCATTGGCAATTAAACAGCCATGCCAAAGCCCCAAATCCTCCTCACCAACATCCAGGAGTGAGTGCCCGAAACCAGGAGAACTAGTTTAGCCTGCAATAGTGCCATGCTGCCTTCAGCCAATCTGATTTCACTCCACGCGATATCGCAAAACGGTTGGGGACACTAGATAATGCGGGCTTGCCACTCGGCGATGCCCTGGCAATAGTAACTGAAGCCCTGCATTCGAGAATTTGCCGTCATTACCTGGTCTGGGCCTACACATGACTCCAGGCCCACAGCAATGTGGTTGACACTGAACTGCCCTCTGGGCAATGAGGGATGGAGCGTGTCCAGTGGAGATTCACACGGATGATCCCTGGAGTGGTAGGTTTAACGTATGATGAACGGCTAAGGATCCTGAGATTGTACTCATTAGAGTTTAGAAGGTTGACGGGAGATCTAATAGAAACTTACAAGATAATGTATGGTTCAGAAAGGGTTCACGCTGGGAAGTTGTTTCCATTAGGCCGGGAGACTAGGACCCATGGGCACAGCCTTAAAATTAGAGGGGGTAAATTTAAAACTGAAATAAGACGACATTTCTTCAGCGAGAGTGTGGTGGGCTTGTGGAATTCATTGCTGCAGAGTGCAGTGGAGGCCGGGACGTTGGATGCCTTCAAGGCAGAGCTCGACAAATTCTTGATCTCAGAAGGAATCAAGGGCTACGAGGAGAGTGCAGGGAAGTGGAGTTGAAATGCCCATCAGCCATGATTTAAATGGCGGAGTGGACTCGATGGGCCGAATGGCCTTACATCCATTGCTATGCCTTATGGTCTTATAGATGCTGGCCTGGCCAGTGACGCCCTCATCTCCGGGTGGACATATAAAGGAAACCCTTTCCTGAAGGCCCGTGGCGAAACAGAATGGGCTTGCAACAACAACTGATGATCATTTTGTGTCACCGTTTCTAAGCCCTCGTTTAATATTTCCGATTCGCGGACGGAATTCGAACTCTCACCAGCGCTGTGCTGAGATGTGAATGCTACAATGTTAGGCTGAAGTCGTAGACAGAGCGATTTTGACCTGCAGGACTTGGTTCTGAGTTTGACACTGTTTTGCAGAAACCTTCTGGAGGAGCTGTCCCTCGAGTCCCACGAACATTGAGTAAATTTAAGGAGGAGATAGTTTTTTTTCCATAATTGCGTTCGTGATGGGTTTAAGAGTGTGCAGGAAAGCAGAGTTGAGATCCATGAACGGGGCAGCAGAGCCGAGGGGCCCAACGGCCCACTCCTCATGTTTAACTCCAGATGTGAGCAACTGAACTGGGCTGTGGCGGGCTTTGAAGCTGCTTCACCCAGACAGCCTGTTAATGCGCGCGCTCCCTTACAGCCGGGCTGCGGCTCCCCATCGCCTCCCAGAAAGAACCGAAGTCAACGGGATGAGTGGCCTCCGGCCTGAGCCCATGGAAGGGCCTGCCTTCCAGCTTTGAGGGGAGGGTTTTCGGGCACAATGCAGCTTGCGTCCCCAACCGTTTCGTGATATCGTGTGGAGTGAAATCAGATTGGCTGAAGGCAGCATGGCGCTATTGCAGGGCTAGACTGCGAGGTAGATCTCCTAGTTTCGGGCACTCACTCCTAGATGTTGCAGGGGAGGATTTGGGGCTTTGGCGCGGCTGTTTAATTGCCAATGCATTCCCACCACCAAAATTTTGACCCTTCTGATTTCGAATTCCAAGCCTTCCATTAGCCCGGTGCCGTTGGGCCATTCCATGGGCGCTTCACTATCTCACTGTGCGTCTGGAGTTGCGTGTGGGCCTGCTCCTGTTCCCACAATGCTATGGCATTTGGAGACGGTGGCGTGGTGGCTCAGTGGGTAGCACTGCTGCCTCAGGGATCCGGGTTCGATCCCACCCTTGGGCCTCTGTCTGCGTGGAGTTAGCACATTCTCCCCGTGTCTGCGTGGGTTTCCTCCGGTTTCCTCCCACAGTCCAAAGATGTGCAGGTTAGGGTGGATTGGCCGTGCTACATTGTCCCATAGTGCCCAGGGATGTGCAGGTTAGGGTGGGTTGGCCGTGCTAAATTGTCCCATAGTGCCCAGGAATGTGCGGGTTAGGATGAGTTGGCCGTGCTAAATTATCCCGTAGTGTCCAGGGATGTGCAGGTTAGGGTGGGTTGGCCGTGCTAAATTGTCCTGTAGTGCCCAGGGATGTGCGGGTTAGGGTGGGTTGGCCGTGCTAAATTGTCCCATAGTGCCCAGGAATGTGCGGGTTAGGATGAGTTGGCCGTGCTAAATTATCCCGTAGTGTCCAGGGATGTGCAGGTTAGGGTGGGTTGGCCGTGCTAAATTGTCCCGTAGTGCCCAGGGATGTGCGGGTTAGGGTGAGTTGGCCGTGCTAAATTGTCCCATAGTGTCCAGGGATGAGCAGGTTAGGGTGGGTTGGCTGTGCTAAATTGTCCCATAGTGTCCAGGGATGTGCAGGTTAGGGTGGATTGGCCGTGCTAAATTGTCCCGTAGTGCCCAGGGATGTGTGGGTTAGGGTGGATTGGCCGTGCTAAATTGTCCCGTAGTGTCCAGGGATGTGCAGGTTAGGGTGGGTTGGCCGTGCTAAATTGTCCCGTAGTGCCCAGGGATGAGCAGGTTAGGGTGGGTTGGCCGTGCTAAATTGTCCCATAGTGCCCAGGGATGTGCGGGTTAGGGTGGATTGGCCGTGCTAAATTGTCCCGTAGTGCCCAGGGATGTGCGGGTTAGGGTGGATTGGCCGTGCTAAATTGTCCCATAGTGCCCAGGGATGTGCGGGTTAGGGTGGATTGGCCGTGCTAAATTGTCTCATAGTGTCCAGGGATGTGCGGGTTAGGGTGGATTGGCCGTGCTAAATTGTCCCATAGTGCCCAGGGATGTGCGGGTTAGGGTGGATTGGCCATGCTAAATTGTCCCGTAGTGCCCAGGGATGTGCGGGTTAGGGTGGATTGGCTGTGCTAAATTGTCTCATAGTGCCCAGGGATGTGCGGGTTAGGGTGGATTGGCCGTGCTAAATTGTCCCATAGTGCCCAGGGATGTGCAGGTTAGGGTGGGTTGGCCGTGCTAAATTGTCCCGTAGTGCCCAGGGATGTGCGGGTTAGGGTGAGTTGGCCGTGCTAAATTGTCCCATAGTGTCCAGGGATGAGCAGGTTAGGGTGGGTTGGCTGTGCTAAATTGTCCCATAGTGTCCAGGGATGTGCAGGTTAGGGTGGATTGGCCGTGCTAAATTGTCCCGTAGTGCCCAGGGATGTGTGGGTTAGGGTGGATTGGCCGTGCTAAATTGTCCCGTAGTGTCCAGGGATGTGCAGGTTAGGGTGGGTTGGCCGTGCTAAATTGTCCCGTAGTGCCCAGGGATGAGCAGGTTAGGGTGGGTTGGCCGTGCTAAATTGTCCCATAGTGCCCAGGGATGTGCGGGTTAGGGTGGATTGGCCGTGCTAAATTGTCCCGTAGTGCCCAGGGATGTGCGGGTTAGGGTGGATTGGCCGTGCTAAATTGTCCCATAGTGCCCAGGGATGTGCGGGTTAGGGTGGATTGGCCGTGCTAAATTGTCTCATAGTGTCCAGGGATGTGCGGGTTAGGGTGGATTGGCCGTGCTAAATTGTCTCATAGTGCCCAGGGATGTGCGGGTTAGGGTGGATTGGCCGTGCTAAATTGTCCCATAGTGCCCAGGGATGTGCAGGTTAGGGTGGGTTGGCCGTGCTAAATTGTCCCATAGTGCCCAGGGATGTGCAGGTTAGGGTGGATTGGCCGTGCTAAATTATCCCATAGTGCCCAGGGATGTGCGGGTTGGGGGGGTTGGCCGTGCTAAATTGTCCCATAGTGCCCAGGGATGTGCGGGTTGGACATGATGAACTACAGGGATAGGAGAATGAGCCTGGGTGGGATGCCCTTCAGAGCGATGGTGTGGACTTGTAGGGCTGAATGGCCTGTTTCCATGCTGTCACGATGCTATGATCTCTGGATCCTCCTTACTGCTTATCCTCTTCCCTCTGTCGTGTGCAAAGTTGAATATATTCTACCTGGTTGCCTCATCTAAATCATTAACAAATGTTGTGAATAGCTGGGGCCCTGGTGCCCATTGCTGCATTGCATACCATTTGGGGAAGAGAAATCCTGTTTATTCCTACTCTCTGCTTACTGACTGCGAACCTATTTTCTATCCATCTCTGTTTTCCCTGGCTCTCGGATTTAATATCCTTCATAACGGGCTCTCGCATCATCCCCACTGCTGACATCAGAACGCGCAGGTCTCAAATTCCCTGTTTGCTCCTGCATCCACAGCAGGGTTACACGAGCTGCCCCATCGCCCTCCCATTCTGTAGGAACTGTCCCAGAGTCTATTGAGTCTTGGAAAGTGTGCATCAGAGTTATTACAGCATGGAAACAGGCCCTTTGGCCCAAACTGGTCCATGCTGGTGCCCACTCAGCCAGTTCCAACTGTCTGTATCCCTCTAAACCCTTCCCGTCCATCTAGCTGTCCGAAATATCCAAATGTCAGTGCTCCTGGGTGTAGGATCTCAGGCCCTGGGCATTTCTCTAACACTGTTTCTCTATGAATATAGATTTGCTTCAGTTCTTCCCTCTGAGTGGGCCCCATTATTTCTAGCAAGTTATTTGTGGCCTTCTTTGCAAAGACAGAAGTACGGATTTAGTCTGTTAACCATTTCTTTGTTCCCCATGGTAAATTCCCCTGTTTCTGACTGTCAGGATCATAGCATTCACCAGCCTTTTTCTCTCCACAGGCCTACAGAAATATTTTGCAGCCCGCTTCCCTGCAAGCTTACTCTTATCCTTCAATTTCCCCTCCCTCTGCTGGCTTATAAAACTGTTCCTGATCTTCAGGTACACTCTTTTTTTTATCTTGCCAATTTGTATGCTTTTTTTTGCATCTAAATGCTATTTCTAGCTCCCGTTTGTAAGCTCACTCAGATAGGTCAAACAATTTTTGACATTCACCCCTTAGAGTGTTCGCCATTGTCATTCCTTACAGTAACATTTCCAGATCCATCTTGGCCCATCCCTGTCTCAGTTCTCTGAAGTACCAGTGTATTTTTCCTTCTGAAGACTCAGGGCACGGCTCTCGGAGTCAAATGCCTCACTCTCCATCTTAATAAAGAATTCTATCGCGTTATGATCACTCATCCCCAAGTCACAATTAACATCCAGCATAACATCTCCCAGTTTTCGGTTCCCCAATGCCTCGGTCTGAAAACAAAAGCTACACTTTGTGGAGATCCCTCTTCTATGTTAAAGATGACAAGGTGTGGAGCTGGACGAACACAGCAGGCCAAGCAGCATCAGAGGGGCAGGAAAGCTAATGTTTTGGGTCTAGACCTTTCCAGACTCCCCAGTCCAGGGGAACCATCTTCCTTGATTCTAAGAGACAGTAGGAACTGCAGATGCTGGAGAATGAGATAACGAGGTGTAGAGCTGGATGAACGCAGCAGACCAAATTTTCTGAAGAAGGGTCTAGGCCCAAAACGTCAGCTTTTCCACTCCTCTGATGCCGCTTGGCCTGCTGTGTTCATCCAGCTCTACACCGTGTTATCTCAGATTCTCCAGCATCTGCAATTCCTACTGTCTCTTAGAATCAAGGAAGGTGGTTCCCCTGAGCTGGGGAATCTAGAAGGGTCTAGACCCGAAACATCAGCCTTCCTGCTCCTCTGATGCTGCTTGGCCTACTGTGTTCATCCTGCTCTGCACCTTGTTATCTCAGATTCTCCAGCATCTGCAGTTCCTGCTATCACTGAAACAGTTTTTCCCTCCTGTTCTATGTTATTATGATTCATTTGATTTGCCTGATCTACATGCAGATTAAAGTCACTTGTAATACGCATCTCTGATGGATGTAATTTATTGTTGCGTGTACCAAAGTACAGTGAAAAGTTTTGTTTACGAGCAGCACAGGCAGATCTTAGGAAGCGAATATGTACAGATCAATAAAACTGAGGCTTTATAGCTTTAGGAGACTTTGTTTTGGCCACACTTAGAGTGCTGCGTTCACTTGTGGTCGCCACATTACAGGAAGGGTGTGGGGGCTTTGGAGAGGGAACAGAAGCGGTTTACCAGGATGCTGCCCGGATTAGAGGGTGTGAGATGTAAGGAGAGGCTGGAAATGCCTGGGTCATTTTCTCTGGAGCAGCAGAGGCTGAGGGGAGACTGGATAGAAGTCTATAAAATCGCGAGATAGGGTTGATGGTCAGAGTTGAAATGTCTAAAGTTGGGGCGTACATTTAAGGTGAGAAGGTCGAAGTTTAAAGGAGATGTGAGGGGGCACACAGAGAGTGGTAGGAGTCTGGAACACGCTGTCAGGGGTGGGCGGTGGAGGCAGATACGATAGGGACGTTCAAGGCGCTTTTAGATAAGCACATGAATGTGCAAGAAATGGAGGGATGCAGACCAAGGGCAGGCAGAGGGATTAGTTTGATTTGGTGTAATGTTTGACATTGTGGGCCGAAGGGCCTTGCTCCTGTGCTGTACAGTTCTGCATTGTGTTTATGTCCTCTTTAACCAGAAATGGAAATGCACCAGCTTTATATTCTTGCTTGTCCTTCCTAAATGCTAAATACCTCTGAACATAGTGAGTTCCCATCCCTGGTCACCTTGCAACCATCTCTCTAGAATGCCGACTGTCCCAAGCCAATTTGTGCAGTTAATGCGTCCACTTTATTTCTGTGTGTTCAGGAACAAAGTCTCCACAGGATTTCGTTTTTGCTTGTTCCTTATCCCATTCCTGTTAATGTTTTCTAACATGCTACCTTTGATGTTGGTGTTTGATTCTCTGTCTATCTATCTATCGGCTGTCTTATTGCCCTCTCTCTTTTTGTCTGTAGCCTAAAGTTGGAGAGTCATAGAGTATTACAGCATGAAAACGAACTGGTCTGTGCTCACCATGATGCCCACTCAGCTAGTTCCAATCACCTGCATTTGGTCCACATCCCTCTAAACCCGTCCATCCATGTACCCACCCAAAAGTTCTCTAAATATTGAGATATTTAATAGGGTTCGTATCCCACTGATCTCAGCCTCTTCAGGTCTCTGGACAAATACCCTCAACACTGACACTCCAACAGTGCCCGCTCCCTCAGCACTGACCCTCTAACAGAGCCTGCTCCCTCAGCACTGACCCTCCGACAGTGCCCGCTCCCACAGCACTGACCCTCTAACAGAGCCTGCTCCCTCAGCACTGACCCTCCGACAGTGCCCGCTCCCTCAGCACTGACCCTCTAACAGAGCCCGCTCCCTCAGCACTGACCCTCTAACAGAGCCTGCTCCCTCAGCACTGACCCTCCGACAGTGACCACTCCCTCAGCACTGACCCTCTAACAGAGCCTGCTCCCTCAGCACTGACCCTCCGACAGTGCCCGCTCCCTCAGCACTGACCCTCTAACAGAGCCTGCTCCCTCAGCACTGACCCTCCGACAGTGACCACTCCCTCAGCACTGACCCTCCGACAGTGCCCGCTCCCTCAGCACTGACCCTCCGACAGTGCCCGCTCCCTCAGCACTGACCCTCCGACAGTGCCCGCTCCCTCGGCACTGACCATCCGACAGTGCCCACTCCCTCAGCACTGACCCTCTAACAGTGCCCGCTCCCTCAGCACTGACCCTCCGACAGTGCCCGCTCCCTCAGCACTGACCCTCTAACAGTGCCCGCTCCCTCAGCACTGACCATCCGACAGTGCCCGCTCCCTCAGCACTGACCCTCCGACAGTGCCCGCTCCCTCGGCACTGACCCTCCGACAGTGCCCACTCCCTCAGCACTGACCCTCTAACAGTGCCCGCTCCCTCAGCACTGACCCTCCGACAGTGCCCGCTCCCTCAGCACTGACCCTCTAACAGTGCCCGCTCCCTCAGCACTGACCATCCGACAGTGCCCGCTCCCTCAGCACTGACCCTCCGACAGTGCCCGCTCCCTCAGCACTGACCCTCCGACAGTGCCCACTCCCTCAGCACTGACCCTCTAACAGTGCCCGCTCCCTCAGCACTGACCCTCTAACAGTGCCCGCTTCCTCAGCACTGACCCTCCGACCGATGCCCACTCCCTCAGCACTGACCCTCCGACAGTGCCCGCTCCCTCAGCACTGACCCTCCGGCAGTGCCCGCTCCCTCAGCACTGACCGTCTGACAGTGCCCGCTCCCTCAGCACTGACCCTCCGACAGTGCCCGCTCCCTCGGCCCTGACCCTCCAACAGTGCCCGCTCCCTCAGCACTGACCCTCCGACAGTGCCCGCTCCCTCGGCACTGACCCTCCGATAGTGCCCGCTCCCTCGGCCCTGACCCTCCGACAGTGCCCGCTCCCTCGGCCCTGACCCTCTGACAGTGCCCGCTCCCTCAGCACTGACCCTCTGACAGTGCCCGCTCCCTCAGCACTGACCCTCCGATTTTGGGAGCCGGGGGTTTTGAGGAGTTGGTGCGAGGGTGTGATGTAGAGATGCCCCTCACCTGGTCCGCCCCGAACGGCGTGATGTTCGATCTGACGCAGCCCACAGCTAGACCTACAACCACTAGGCCCGAATAGATGAAGCCTCGGCAGTAATCCGCGTCCCTGGCAATGCCCCCGTCCCCGGTGGACGGGGCCTGGTGGGTAAAGCTGGGTAGGCCTCCGGCCCATTGCCACGCCCCCTCCTCCCCGTCGCCGTGGCGTCCTGCCGTCCTGTTGCCGCACACCAGGCCCCGGGTCCGCGGATCGGCCGTCAGTGGCAGGGCCAGCATCCCGAAGAGGTAGAGGGCCAGGCCCGCCGCCACGGTGCGGTAGCGGCCCAGCCACGCGTCCGCCAGCCACCCCCCGAATGGTGAGGCCAGGTAGGCCGCGCCGGTGAACACCAGGCTGGCGCTGGTGGCCCTGGGGCCGTCCCAGCCGAAGGCCGAACCGTTCAGGTACAGCACCAGGTTGCCCACCACCGCATAGAACGCCAGCCGCTCCAGGGCTTCGACCATGAGCACCGCGCCGCATGCCAGCCTCCGGCCGTTGAAGGCCCCAGGCTCCACGGGCGCCTTCTCTGTGCGCCGCGGCAAGAGGGGGTGCCTCTCCCCAGCACGTTCCATTGCACTATTCCTCTCTGTCTCTCTCTCCCTCTCCCTCTCCCTATCCGTCTCCCCTTCTCTCTCTCTCTCCCCCCCCCTATCCCCACCACTCTCTCTCTCTCTTTCTCTCTCTCCCCCCAACCTTCCTCTTTTCCTCTCTCTTTCTCCTCACCTCTCTCTCTTCCTCTCTCTCCCCCACCTCTTTCTCTCCCCACCTCTCTCTCTTTCTTCTCCCTCTCCCCACCGCTCTCTCTCTCTCCCTCTCTCTCCCCACCTTTCCCTCTCTGTCTACCCCCCTCTCTCTCCTCCCCCCCCCTTGTCCCCCCTCTCTCTCCCCACTCTCTCTCTCCTCCCCCCCTCTCGTCCCCCCTCTCTCTCTCCCCACTCTCTCTCTCTCCTCCCCTCACTCTCTCTCTTCCCTCACTCTCGCCCTCTCCCCCTCTCTCCTCAGTCTCTCTCTCCCCCAATCTCTCTCTCTTTCCCCCTCTCCCCCCACAATATCTCTCTCCTCCGCGCCCTCTCTCTCCCCACCCTCTCTCTCTCCTCCCCTCACTCTCTCTCTTCCCTCTCTCGCCCTCTCCCTCTCTCTCCCCAGTCTCTCTCCCCCAATCTCTCTCTCTTTCTCCCTCTCCCCCCAATATCTCTCTCTCCCCCAAATGTCTCTGTCTCTCTCTCTCCCTTTGCTCGCTCCGCTCCCCCTCTCCACCCGGCGCTCGATTTACTCCGCTCCAAGTATTCAACCTCCTGTGAGTAACAGTTCCTCTTTCTCTTTCTGTCTTACATGACCCAAACCTCCAGCCTCCAACCCCCTTCACCCCCACCCCCACCAGCCAAACCATCGCCACCGTCCTGGTGTCTGAGATAGTGGGAGCGAGAGACAGAGAGAGAGAGACAGGGAGAAACAGACAGAGAGAGGGATAAAAGAGAGAGAGAGAGAGAGACAGGCAGAGATTGTGTGTGTGAGAGAGAGATGGAGTGAGAAAGAGCAATGAAAGAGGGAAAGAGAGACAGGGATTGAGAGATAGGGAGAGACAGAGAGAGAGAGAGAGAGGCAGACGGACATTGAGAGATAGGTGGAGGGAGAAAGAGCAACTGGAGAGGGGGGGAGAGAGAGAGAGAGACGGATTGAGAGAGAGGTGGAGAGAGAAAGAACAATGAAAGAGAGAGAAAGAGAGAGTGAGAGACAAGGAGAGACAGAGAGAGAGGGATAAAAGAGAGAAAGAGAGACATGCAGAGATTGTGTGAGAGAGAGATGGAGAGAGAAAGAGCAATGAAAGAGAGAGAGAGACAGGGAGCGAGAGATAGGGAGAGACAGAGAGAGATAGAGTGAGAGAGAGGGAGTGAAGCAGTAAGAGATGGGGAGAGACAGAGAGAGATAGAGTGAGAGAGAGGGAGTGAAGCAGTGAGAGATAGGCAGAGAGAGCAAAACAGATTGAGAGACAGAGAAAAACACAGAGAGAAAGATGGATAGAGAGAGAAAGTCAGGAAGTGAAGCAGTGAGACATAGGGAGAGACAGAGAGAGAGAGAGATTAGGAGAGAGATGGAGAGAGAGAAACTGGTGGGAGGTGGTTGGGAGAAAGAGCAAGGGAGTGAAGCAGTAAGAGATAGGGAGAGACAGAGTGAGAGAAACAGGGAGAGAGCATGGGAGACAGGGGGTGAGGCAGTGAGAGAGAAGTAGACAGAGAGAGACAGGCTTAGAACATGACGAGAGAGAGGGAGAGAGACAGAGAGAGAGAGAGATAGAGAGAGAGGCAGGGAAAGAGAGTGACAGCCTGAGAAAGCAGCTGGAGAGCTTGAGGGTGAGAAACAGGGAGAGACAGTACGAGAGAGATACTGAGAGATATGAGAGAGACAAAATGAAAGATGGGTGCGGGAGGGAGGGAGACAGACAGGGAGAGAGAAAGAGAGGGGCGTAGATAGAGAGAGTGAGAGAGAGAGAAAGTGAGGCAGGCTGATACAAACCCCACTAAAGCTGGGGATTTGGGAATGGGTGGGGTGGGTAGGTGAGGGTTGTTGGGTGGTGGTAAGAGCTGAGGAAAACGTGGGCACAGACTGAGGGGGAGAAACAGCCATACTTGGGAATGTGCAGACTGGAAAACTGAGGAGGGGGGGTGGGGGGAAGGAACTGGCCCCAGGGGTGAGGGGACGTGATGGCATTATCGCTGGACTATTAATCCAGACGCTCAGCTAACATTCTGGGGGCCTGCCATGGCAGATGGTGGAATTTGAATCCACTATAAAATATCTGGAATTAAGGATCTAATGATTGCTCAATGTCAGGAAAATCCCACCTGGTTCACTAATGTCCCTTAGGGATGGAAACTGCCATCCTTACCCGGTCTAGGCCTACACGTGACTCCAGACCCACAGCAATGTGGTTGGCTCTCAACTGCCCCCCTGGGGTAATGCAGATACCTGGCCAGCATGGAAAAGTTGGGCCGAAGGGTCTGTTTCCACGCCGTATGGGTTGAGGATCTGGGGGCGGGGGTGGGGGGGGGGGGGAGATATGGATCCAGGAGGAGTAACACTAGTCCTCGCCATTTGAGCTGATCGACTGGGAAAGCCTCAATCTGGGTCCACTGGTGGCCCCTGCTGACAGCCAGCTCGAATTGCAGTCACTACTTCATTCCCATTCAATGTGGGATCTTCCTGTGCACTGCTCGTAGCAGGGTTCTGCGTGCTCCTGTTGCTGACGCTCCTCAATGTTACTCCGTTGCCCACAGATGAGGGTCTTCCTAACTTATGCTTCTACGTTTTCAACCCCACCACCCACCCCCACATTCAACCATTCCTTTGGCCTCCCCCACCCACCCACCCCCCCAAGTCTCTCTTTTCTGCTTCATCTGGTTTTCCTCTGCCTGCCCCCACCCCCCCACCGCCCGCCACCCCCCGCCACCCCCCACAAAACCATTCTGCTTTCGTACTTTCAGTGTTCGCTCTCATTCTCGGTTTCCCAACGGGGTTCTGGAGCGAAGGGCGCAGCAGGCTCGACAGGCCGAACGGCCCGATTCTGCTCGCGGTTTTCTCTCCTTCTCATTCTTCCTCTCTCCTTCCCTGTTTCCTTCCCCCGACCCCCAACTTCGTTCCCATCTTATATGCTGTCGCCTCCATCAGCCCGTTTGGGATAGGAGCAGGAGCGGGCCTGGTCTGCCATTCTGTAGGATCGTGGCTGATCCCACGTCCCTCGCGTTCACTTTCCTGTGCTTTCCCTGTACCCCTGTCTTCCCAACTGATCCAGAAACTATCCCAGCCTTCCGAACACACAGAGCTCCCTGCAGCAAGGAGTTCCAAAGGCTCTGGGAGAAGGAATTCCTCCCCATCTCAGTCTGAAATTGGTGCCCCTTTAGTCTGAGGCTGTGCCCCCTGGTCCTACACCCTCCCATGAGGGGAAACACCCTCTCAGCATTTACCCTGTCGAGCCCCTTAACAATCCCATCTATCTCAATTAGGTCACCTCTCATTTTTCTAAACTTCGGTGAGTTTCTCTATAACCAGGATCATCCCGGCAAACCTTCTCTGAATTGCTTTCAATGAAATAATATCTTTCCTTAAATAAGAGGAGCAAAGCTGCTCGCTGTGCTCCAGCTGCGGCCTCACCAGCACCTTGTACAGTTACAGTAAAACCTCCCCACTCTTAGACTCCAAATCCCCTGAAATAAGGAACAACATTCCCTTACCCTTCCTGATTCCCTGGGTGCTTGCTCTCTGTGTTTCCTGCACAAGTTCTGCTCCCAAGCCTCCATCCCTCACCTTCAGTCTCTCCCTGTCTCTCTCTGTGACGGAGTCAGGAATCATATACACACGTGGGAAGCATCAAATTCCGTTCCAAAGACCATCTCACCCTAACCCAACACCCCCCGCTCCTACCTTCACTTTTCCCACGCATCTATCCTGCACGTTCCTGGACACGTTAGGAACCCACTCGAATCTTTGGACCATGGGAGGAAACTGGGCCAGAGCCATACACAGATAGAATGTGGAAACCCCACACAGACAGACGCCCAAGGGTGGAATCGAACCCGGGTCCCTGGTGCCGTGAAACAGCGGCGCTAACCCACCGAAGCCCCCCTAGTGCCAGCATTGTGTGCTCAGTTCTCATCCTCTCTTTCCTTCCTTCTCCGTCGGCCCCACTCCCCACCCTTCACCAACTCCCCAGGTCTTTGCTGCCATCCTTTCATAAGTCCAACAGAAATAGGAACAGGAGCGAGCCCCTCCAGTCTGGTCTGCCATTCAACAGGATCGCGGCTGATCGCACATTCCTCATGTTCACTTTCCTGTATCCCTAAAGTCCCATCTGTCTCAATTTTCCGTTTTCCGTCAGTGTTGAGCCGATATCACGCATAGGCAGCGCATCAAGGTGCACAGAGCCTCGAATAAACTTTCCAAGAGACCGACAAGCAAAAACAGGATCCTGATGACACGAGCTGTTGGAGATGGTAGAATTTAGACCATATCTTACTGTTTTGCCTCACTACTTATTGACTCATGGAGCCCTACAGCACGGAAACAGGCCGTTAGATCCCACCAGCCCATGCTGACCGCAATCCCAAACCACGCTGGCCCCATCTGCCTGCTCCTGGCTCCTATCCCTCCGAACTCTTTCTCCACTCATGTACTTATCCAAATGCCTTTTAAAGAATGTAACAGCTGCTTCCGTTGCTTCGTCCATCAGTGTGTTTCTGCCCTTATTTCTCTCAAAACAAAACACAGACATTTCCAATCTACTGGCCAGGTTGCAACGCTTAAGGCGAATTACTGTGCACTCCAGGGAGGCGATGATGAACTCTCCCAGCTGGGACACTAATCTCCTTGTGAACTCTCCCACTCTTACACACAGGGTCAGAATCCCTGGAATTACCTCCCTAAGTGGGGGGGGGGGGGGGCATTGCGGGTCAACCCACAGCACACCAGCACACGGACTGCAATGGTTCAAGGAGGGAGCTCACTCCCGCATTCACAAGGGGCCGGGGTGTGTGTGTGTGTGTGGCAACAAGGGACGGGGCAAGAAACTTTGACCCAGACAGCGACCCCCACATCCAACGGATGAATAAAACGAAAGACAGCCAAATGCTTCAAAAAGAAAGGGGGAAATAATCTGTTTTGGATGGAGAGAAAGGGCAGTTCAGTGGTCTAACCAGTCCTCGACCCCAATCAGGAAGGGATAGGTGAGCAATACCCCTTCCTCCACACCGTTCAGCTGTGTCCTGAGCCCCTGACTCCACCCCTGGTACCCCATCCTGGCCCACCCATAATTCACACCAACATCCTCAGGGTGCGAAGGAAATTCCAGATGTCTGCACGGACTTTTATAGCAACGCCGGTCCATCGGGATGCACCACGGCCCCTACACCCCTCCCTAGGTCTGTAACCCCCTCCATACCCGACACCCCCTCCCTATCTCTGTAACCTCTGTACCTCCACCACCCGGCCCTAAACACCCTCCCCATCTCTGTAACCCCCTGTATACCCTACACCCCAACCCTATCATTTTAACCCCCTCCAGCCCCATACACCCCTTCCCTATCTCTGTAACCCCCTCCAGTCCCGACACCCCGTCCCTATCCCTGTAACCCCCTCCATACCCCGACACACCCTCCTGTCTCAGTAACCCCCTCCAGCCCCTACACCCACTCCCTATCTCTGTAAACCCCTACAGACCCGACACACCCTCCCTATTTCTGTAACCCCCTCCAGCTCCTACACCCCCTCACTACCACTGTAACCGCCTCCAGCCCCTACACTCCCTCCCTATCTCTGTAACAGCCCCAGCCGCTACAACCCCTCACTCTCTCTGTAACCCCCTCCTTCCCGTACACACACTCCCTATCTCTGTAACCCCCTCCAGCTCCTACACCCCCTCCCTATCTCTGTAACCGCCTGCAGCCCTACATTCCCTCCCTATCTCTGTAACCCCCTCCAGCCCCTACAACCCCGCCCTCTCTCTGTAACCCCCTCATTCCCCTACACCCCAACCCTATCTCTGTAACCCTCTCCAACCCCTACAACCCCTCCCTATCTCTGTAACCCACACCAGCCCATACACCCCCTCCTGATCTCTATCACCCCCTCCACCCCAAATACCCCCTCCCCATCTCTGTAACCCACTCCAGCCCCTAGACCCCCTCCCTATCTCTGTAACCCCCTCCAGCACATCCCTATCTCTGTACCCCACTCCAGCCCTTACACCCCTCCCGATCTCTGTAACCCCCTCCAGCCCCTACAACCCCTCCCTATCTCTATAACCACCACCCGGCCCTAAACACCCTCCCTATCTCTGTAACCCCCTGTATACCCTACACCCCAACCCTATCATTTTAACCCCCTCCAGCCCCATACACCCCTTCCCTATCTCTGTAACCCCCTAGAGCCCGTACACCCCTTCCCTATCTCTGTAACCCCCTCCAGCCGCTACACCCACTCTCTATCTCTGTAACCCCCTCCAGCGTCTACACCCCGTCCTGCCTCTGTAATCCCCTCCTGCACCCGACACCCCTCCCTATCTCTGTAACCCGCTCTTTCCCCGACACCCCCTCCCTATCTCTGTAAACCTCTCCAGCCCTTACACCCCCTCCCTATCACTGTAACCCACTCCAGCCCCTACACCCCCTCCCTATTTCTGTAACCACCTCCTGGCCCGAAACACCCTCCGTATCTCTGTAACCCCCGTATACCCTACACCACAACCCTATCATTTTAACCCCCTCCAGCCCCAGAAACCCCTTCCCTATCTCTGTAACCCCCTACAGCCCCTACAGCCCTCCCTATCTCTGTAACACCCTCCAGCCGCTACACCCACTCCCTATCTCTGTCACCGCCTCCAGCCCCTACACACCCTCCCAATCTCTGTAACACCCTCCAACGTCTACACCCCCGTCCTGTCTCTGTAACCCCCTCCTGCCCCCTACACACCTCCCTATCTCAGTAACCCGCTCTATCCCTGCACCCCCTCCATATCTCTGTAACCCTGTCCAACCCCTACACCCCTACCTATCTCTGTAACCCCCTCCAGCCCCCACAGCCCCTCCCTATCTCTGTAACCCCCTCCAGCCCCTACACCGACTCCCTATCTCTGAAAGCCCCTCTATCCCCTACGCCCCCTCCCTATGTCTGTAACCCCCTCCGTCCCCTACACCCCCTCCCTATGTCTGAAACCCCCTCCATCACCCTACATCCCCCCCTATCTCTGAAACCCCCTCTATCCCCTACACCCCCTTCCTATCTCTGTAACCCCCTCCATTCCCCTACACCCCCTCCCTATCTCTGTAACCCCCTCCAGCCCCTACACCCCCTCCCTATCTCATTAACTCCCTCTTCCCCTGCACCCTCTCCCTATCTCTGTAACCCCCTCCAGCCCCTACAGCCCCTCCATATCTCGGTAACCCACTTCAGACCCGACACCCCCTCCCTATCTCTGTAACCCCCTCCAGAACCTGCAACCCCTCCCTATCTCTGTAACCCCCACAGCCTCTGCACCCCCTCCCTCTCTCTGTAACTCCCTCCACCCCATACACCCATCCCTATCTCTGTAACACCCTCCAGCCCCTACACCCCCTCCCTATCTCTGAAACCCCCTCTATCCCCTACACCCCCTCCCTCTCTCTGTCACCCCCTCCATTTCCCCTACACCCCACCCCTATTTCTGTAACCCCCCGTATCCCCGACACCACCTCCATATCTTTTAAACCCCCTCCAGGCCCATACTCCCCCTCCCTATCTCTGTAACCCCCTCCCTATCTCTGAAACCGCCTCCAGCCCCGACACCCCCTCCCTATCTCTGTAACCCTCTACAATTCCTATAAACCCTCGCTATCTCAATCAGCCCCTCCATCCCCTCCACCCCCCATCTCTGTAACTCCCTCAAGCCCCTACAGCCCCTCCCTATCTCTGTAACCCCCACCAGCCCCTACATCCGCTCCCTATCTCTGTAAACCCCTCCAGCCCCTACACCACCTCCCTATCTCTGTAACCCCCTCCAGCCCCGACACACCCTCCCTATTTCTGTAACACCCTCAGTCCCCTACACCCCCTCCCTATGTCTGTAACCCCCTCCAGCCCCTACACCCCCTCCCTATCTCTGTAACCCCCCGTATCCCCTCCACCACCTACATAACTTTTTAACCCCCTCCAGGTCCATACTCCCCCTCCCTATCTCAGTAACCCCCTCTTCCCCTGCAACCCCTCCCTATCCCTGTAACCCCCTCCAGCCCCGACACCCTCTCCCTATCTCTTAAACCCCCTCCATCCCCTACACCCCCTCCCTATCTCTGTAGCCCCCTCCATCCCCTACACCGCCTCCCTATCTCTGAAACCCTCTCCAGCCCCGACACCCACTCCCTATCTCTGTAACCCCCTCCAATCTCTATAACCTCTCCATATCTCTGTCAGCCCCTCCACCCCCCTACACCCCCTCCCTATCTCTCTAACCCCCTCCAGCCCCTACAGTCCCTCCCTATCTCTGTAACCCCCTTTATCCCCTACACCCCTTCCCTATCTCTGTAACCCCCTCCATTCCCCTACACCCCCTCCCAATCTCTGTAACCCCCCTGCATACCCTACACCACCTCTATATCTTTTTAACCCCCTCCAGGCCCATACACCTCCTCCATCTCTGAGTAACCCCCTCCGTCCCCTGCACCCTGTCCCTATCACTGTAACCGACTCCAGATCCTGCACCCCCTCCCTATCTCCGTACCCCCCTCCATCCCCTACACCCCCTCCCTATCTCTGTAACCCCCTCCATCCCCTACACACTCCATATCTCTGCAACCCTCACCAGCCCCTACACCCCTCCCTATCTCTGTAACCCCCTCCAGCCCCTACAGCCGCTCCCTATCTCTGTAACCCACTTCAGACCCTACACCCCCTCCCTATATCTGTAACCTCCTCCAGCCCCTACACCCCCTCCCTAACTCTGTAACCCCCTCCATCCCCCTACACCCCCTCCCTGTCTCTGTAACCCCCTCCAGCCCCTACAGCCCCTCCTTATCTCTGTAAGCCACTTCAGACCCTACAGCCCCTCCCTATATCTGTAACCTCCTCCAGCCGGTACACACCCTCCCTATCTCTGTAACTCCCTCCATCCCCTACACCCGCTCCCTATCTCTGTGACCCCCACCATCCCCGTACAACCCCTCCCTATCTCTGTAACCCCCTCCATCCCCCTACACCCCCTCCCTATCTCTGTTACCCACCACAGCCCGTACACCCCCTCCCTCTCTCTGTCACCCCCTCCAGCCCCTACACCTCCTCCCTCTCTCTGTACTACCCTCATTCCCATATATCCCCACGCAATCTCTGTAACCCCCTCCATCCCCTACACCCTCCCATCTCGGTAACCCACCCCAGCCCCTACACCCCCTCCCTATCTCTGTAATCCCCTCCACCCCCTACACCCCATCCCTATCTCTGTAACACCCTCCAGCCCCTACACCGACTCCCTATCTCTGAAAGCCCCTCAAGTCCCGACCCCCCCTCCCTACCTCTGTAACCCCCTCCAATCCTCATAACCCCTCCCAATCTCTGTCACCCCATCCAGCCCCTGCACCCCCTCTTTATCTCTGTAGCCCCCTCCAGCCCCAAAACCCCCTCCCTATCACTGTCACCCCCTCTATCCCCTACAACCCCTCCCTATCTCTGTAACCCCCTCCAGCCCCTACATCCGCTCCCTATCTCTGTAACCCCCTCGAGCCCCTACACTACCTCCCTATCTCTGTAACCCACTTCAGACCCTACACCCCCTCCCTATCTCTGTAACCCCCTCCAGCCCCGACACACCCTCCCTATTTCTGTAACCCCCTCCAGCCCCGACACACCCTCCCTATTTCTGTAACCCCCTCCGTCCCCTACACCCCCTCCCTATGTCTGTAACCCCCTCCAGCCCCTACACCCCCTCCCTATCTCTGTAAGCCCCCGTATCCCCTCCACCACCTCCATAACTTTTTAACCCCCTCCAAGTCCATACTCCCCCTCCCTATCTCAGTAACCCCCTCTTCCCCTGCAACCCCTCCCTATCCCTGTAACCCCCTCCAGCCCCGACACCCCCTCCCTATCTCTGAAAACCCCTCCATCCCCTACACCCCCTCCCTATCTCTGTAGCCCCCTCCATCCCCTACACCCCCTCCCTATCTCTGAAACCCCCTCCAGCCCCGACACCCACTCCCTATCTCTGTAACCCCCTCCAATCTCTATAACCTCTCCATATCTCTGTCAGCCCCTCCACCCCCCAACACCCCCTCCCTATCTCTCTAACCCCCTCCAGCCCCTACAGTCCCTCCCTATCTCTGTAACCCCCTTTATCCCCTACACCCCTTCCCTATCTCTGTAACCCCCTCCATTCCCCTACACCCCCTCCCAATCTCTGTAACCCCCCCCCCCCCGCATACCCTACACCACCTCTGTATCTTTTTAACCCCCTCCAGGCCCATACACCTCCTCCATCTCTGAGTAACCCCCTCCGTCTCCTGCACCCTGTCCCTATCTCTGTAACCGACTCCAGATCCTACACCGCCTCCCTATCTCCGTACCCGCCTCCATCCCCTACACCCCCTCCCTATCTCTGTAACCCCATCCAGCCCCTGCACACCCTCCCTATCTCTGTAACCCCCTCCATCCCCTACACACTCCATATCTCTGTAACCCTCACCAGCCCCTACACCCCTCCCTATCTCTGTAACTCCCTCCATCCCCCTACAGCCCCTCCCTGTCTCTGTAACCCCCTCCAGCCCCTACAGCCGCTCCCTATCTCTGTAACCCACTTCAGACCCTACACCCCCTCCCTATATCTGTAACCCCCTCCAGCCCCTACACCTCCTCCCTAACTCTGTAACCCCCTCCATCCCCCTACACCCCCTCCCTGTCTCTGTAACCCCCTCCAGCCCCTACAGCCCCTCCCTATCTCTGTAAGCCACTTCAGACCCTACACCCCCTCCCTATATCTGTAACCTCCTCCAGCCGGTACACACCCTCCCTATCTCTGTAACTCCCTCCATCCCCTACACCTGCTCCCTATCTCTGTGACCCCCACCATCTCCGTACAACCCCTCCCTATCACTGTAACCCCCTCTATCCCCTACACCCGCTCCCTATCTCTGTAACCCCCTCCAACTCCTACACCCCTCCCTATCTCTGTTACCCACCACAGCCCGTACACCCCCTCCCTCTCTCTGTCACCCCGCCCAGCCCCAACACCCCCTCCCTATCTCTGCAACCCACTCCTGCCCCTACACACCCCCTCCCTATCTCTGTAACCCCCTCCATCCCCTACTCCGCCTCCCTATCTTTTTAACCCCCTCCAGCCCCTACACCCCCTCCATATCTCTGTAACCCCCCCATTCCCCTTCACCCCCACCCTACCTCTGTAACTCCCACCAGCCCCATACACACCCTCCCTATCTCTGTAACCCCCACCAGCCCTTACACCCCGTCCCTATCTCTGCAACCCCCTCCAGCCCCTACACCCCCTCCCTATCTCTGTAACCCCCTCCAGCCCCTACACCCCCTCCCTATCTCTGTAACCCATTCCAGCCCCTACACTCCCTCCTTATCTCTGTAACACCCCCAGCCCCTACACCCCCTCCCTCTCTCTGTAACTCCCACCATCCCCTACACCCCCTCCCTATCTCTGAAACACCCTGTGTCCCCTACAGCCCATCCCTATCTTTTTAACCCCCTCCACCCCATACACTCCCACCCTATCTCTGTAACACCCTCCACCCCGTACACCCCCTCCCTATCTCTGTACCCCGCTCCAGCCCCTACACCCCCTCCCTATCTCTGTCACCCCCTCCAGCCCCTAGACCCCCTCCCTATCTCTGTAACCCCCTGTATCCCCTACACCCCCACCCTATCTCTGTAACCCCCTCCATCCCCCTACACCCTCTTCCTATTTTTTAACCACCTCCAACCCCATACACCCCCTCCCTATCTCTGTCACCCCGTGCAATCCCTATACCCCCTCCCTATCTCTGCAAACCCCCTCCTGCCCCCTACACCCCCTCCCCATCTCTGTAACCCCCTCCAGACCCTACAGCCCCTCCCTGCCTCTGTAGCCCCCTCCTGCCCCTACACCCCCTCCCTATCTCTGTAGCCCCCTCCAGAACCTACACCACCTCCCTATCTCTGTAACCCCCTCCAGCCCCTACACCCCCTCTCTATCTCTGTCACTGCCTCCTGCCCCTACAACCCCTCCTTATCTCTGTCACCCCCTCCAGCCCGTACACCCCCTTTCTATCTCTGTAACCACCCCAGCCCCTACACCCCCTCCCTATCTCTGTAACCACCCCAGCCCCTACACCCCCTCCCTATCTCTGTAACCCTCTCCTGCCCCCTACACCCCCTCCCTATCTCTGTAACCCCCTCCAGCCCCTACCTATCTCTGTAACCCCCTACATCCCCCACACCCTCTCCCTATCTCTGTAACCCCCTCCAGCCCCTACACACCCTCCCACCTCTGTCACCCCCTCCAGATCCTACCGCCCTCACATCTCTTTTATCCCCTCCAGCCCCTACAGCACCCCCCTATCTCTGTAACCCCCGACAGCCCCCTACACCCCCTCCCTGTCTCTGTAACCCCCTCCAGCCCCTACACCACCTCCCTATCTCTGTAACCCCCTCCAGAACCTACATCCCCTCCCTACCTCTGTAATCCCCTCCATCCCCTACACCCCCTCCCTATCTCTGTAACCCCCTCCAGCCCCTACACCCCCTCCCTATCTCTGTAACCCCCTCCAGAACCTACATCCCCTCCCTACCTCTGTAATCCCCTCCATCCCCTACACCCCCTCCCTATCTCTGTAACCCCCTCCAGCCCCTACACCCCCTCCCTATCTCTGTAACCCCCTCCAGAACCTACACCCCCTCCCTACCTCTGTAACCCCCTTCATCCCCTACACCCCCTCCCTATCTCTGTAACCCCCCCCAGAACCTACATCCCCTCCCTACCTCTGTAACCCCCTCCAACCCCTACACCCCCTCCCTAACTCTGCAACCCCCTCCATCCCCTACACCCCATTCCTATCTCTGTTACCCCCTCCATCCCCTACACCCCCTCCCTTTCTCTGTTACCCCCTCCATCCCCTACACCCCCTCCCTTTCTCTGTAACCCCCTCCATCCCCTACACCCCCTCCCTATCTCTGTAACCCCCTCGAGCCCCTACACCCCCTCCCTATCTCTGTAACCCCCTCCAGCCCCTACATCCCCTCCCTATCTCTGTAACCCCCTCCTGCCCCTACACCCCCTCCCTATCTCTGTAACCCCCTCCTGCCCCTACACCCCCTCCCTATCTCTTTTGCAGTTTCCTCTGTTGCCCCCTCAGGAAGGTAGGGTCAATACCACCCTCTAGGAGCCGAGTGCATTAAATGATGCTGGGATTGAATTCCTTTTTCCTATTGCCCTGTCCCAGTGGCCCTGGCGTGTGCCCTTCGCCCTCGCTTTCACCCCAATTTCCCCTGGCGGCTGAAATCCTAAGCCCCACCAGCAGAGGGCGAGCTGCACCCGCGTAGACACTGAGAGCTGACCCTCGGAGCGCAGGAGGGAGGCCCTTCACCCCATCTTCCTTATACTAGCCCGGCCCTGCACCCAGGGGCAAGCCCAGAGATGCTGCCAGTCTCTCGTGGCCTCTTCAGGCGGTGGTGGTCGCATGGTTTTCGGAATCGAGGACGACGAGGGAGAGAATTCTGGGAATTCAACGCCCTTAACATGTCAACAGATGGTATGGGGGGCCGTGCCAGAGACTGTCTGGTGACCTGTGGCCTGATCTTCCAGATAGTGTGTTGGGGGAGGGTGGTGTGCCAGGTGGAGGGGTCAGCCCGTTCCCAGTGCAGCTGGGGCCGCCGACATCAGCCATGATTCCTAGTTGGGATTTTTTGCTCTTTTTCTGCCTCTTTCCTGGTTCCCGAAGAATTACGAAGCGAAGAGGTGGCGACGAGAGCGGGTTCTGAAGCACCAACTGTGTGGCGAACTGGGTCCGGATTTGTGTGCGGTGGGGGTGTGCCGGGAGAGGGCTTGGTGGGATTTCTGAAATCCCAGCCTGGGATTGAGGAAGTCACATCGTGGGAGGCAGCCGCGAGGGGGACCCAGGATGGCATGGCGGGGCGGTGTGGGGCAGGGTGAAGTCGGGGAGGAGTAGGGAGCACCAGACCCGGGGGTGTTCTGTGGAAGGTTCTCGCGATGGGACCCGAAAACTCCCATCGGCTTGACAATTGGCAGGTCGGCATGGGGCAGCGGCGCGATGCATCTGTCTGACGAGGGAGTGGAATGTCGGATTGCTACATGGAACACGTCAATTCATTCCCAATTGCCTGTGCTCCATTTTGTTGGGAATTGCAAAGATCGGGTGGGGTGGGGGAGAAGTATGGGCCTGGGTGGGTTAGTCTTTGGTGTGGGTCCGAGAGGCTGAATGGATCCCATCGTAGCTATTCTATGATCTACCGGGCTTCTTAACGTACCTTTGGGGAAAAAAAGTCCTAGGATGGTGATGGCGAGCACGAGGGGGCATAGCTTTAAATTGAGGGGTGAAAGATATAGGACAGATGTCAGAGGTAGTTTCTTTACTCAGAGAGTAGTAAGGATATGGAACGCTTTGCCTGCAACGGTAGTAGATTCGCCAACTTTAGGTACATTTAAGGCGTCATTGGATGAGCATATGGATGTACATGGAATAGTGTAGGTTAGATGGGCTTGAGGTCGGTATGACAGGTCGGCACAACATCGAGGGTCGAAGGGCTTGTACTGTGCTGTAATGTTCTATGTTCTATGTTCAAAAGTTCCAAGGCATCAGACACCCTTCGAGAAGAATTTCCAAGAGCAGAAGACCTTCCAAGCGCGTTCCCAAGAGAATGATGTTGCCGAGACTCTATCATTTCTTTTCCCTCCGACACACGGAGAAAGGAGGATCAATCTCCCACATCATGGCCACACGCAGGATGTTGGAGAAACATGGCGGGAACTGGAAAGGAGACCAGTGACCAACCAGGATTTCGGAAACTCCAACTGGGGGCCAACAGCAAAGCCGGCACTCCATGGGACAATTTAGCACGGCCAATCCACCCTAACCTGCACATCCCTGGGCACTACGGGACAATTTAGCATGGCCAACCCACCCGAACCTACACAT
This sequence comes from Stegostoma tigrinum, assembly GCF_030684315.1. NCBI lineage: Eukaryota > Metazoa > Chordata > Chondrichthyes > Orectolobiformes > Stegostomatidae > Stegostoma > Stegostoma tigrinum. The sequence continues at coordinate 5,205,054 of NC_081399.1, forward strand.
CCCTGGGCACTATGGGACAATTTAGCACGGCCAATCCACCCTAACCTGCACATCCCTGGGCACTACGGGACAATTTAGCACGGCCAATCCCACCCTAACCTGCACATCCCTGGGCACTATGGGACAATTTAGCACGGCCAACCCACCCTAACCCGCACATCCCTGGGCACTATGGGACAATTTAGCACGGCCAACCCACCCTAACCCGCACATCCCTGGGCACGACGGGACAATTTAGCACGGCCAATCCACCCTAACCCGCACATCCCTGGGCACTATGGGACAATTTAGCACGGCCAATGCACCCTAACCCGCACATCCCTGGGCACTACGGGACAATTTAGCATGTCCAATCCACCCTAACCCGCACATCCATGGGCACTATGGGACAATTTAGCACGGCCAATCCACCCTAACCTGCACATCCCTGGACACTATGGGACAATTTAGCACGGCCAACCCACCCTAACCCGCACATCCCTGGGCACTACGGGACAATTTAGCACGGCCAACCCACCCTAACCCGCACATCCCTGGGCACTACGGGATAATTTAGCACGGCCAACCCACCCTAACCCGCACATCCCTGGGCACTACGGGACAATTTAGCACGGCCAACCCACCCTAACCCGCACATCCCTGGGCACTACGGGACAATTTAGCACGGCCAATCCACCCTAACCTGCACATCCCTGGGCACTATGGGACAATTTAGCACGGCCAACCCACCCTAACCTGCACATCCCTGGGCACTACGGGACAATTTTACGTTTAGTGCTGGGTTGAGAACAAATCACCACAACTGTGTCATTGCACCTTGTGTTATTATGATCAAATTATTCTCCCTCAGCACTGACCCTCCGACAGTGCCCTCTATCTCAGCACTGACCCTTCTACAGTGTCCCCTCCATCAGCTCTGCACCTCTGACAGTGCCCGCTCCTTCAGCACTGACCCTCCGGCAGTGCCCGCTCCATCAGCACTGACCCTCCAACAGTGCCCACTCCTTCAGCACTGACACTCTGGCAGTGCCCGCTCCATCAGCACTGACCCTCCGACACTGCCCGCTCCCTCAGCACTGACCCTCCAGCAGTGCCCGCTCCAACAGCACTGACCCTTCTACAGTGTCCCCTCCCTCAGCTCTGCCCCTCCAACAGTGCCCGCTCCTTCAGCAGTGACCCTCTGACAGTGCCCACTCCCTCAGCACTGACCCTCCGACAGTGCCCGCTCCCTCAGCACTGACCCTCCGACAGTACCCGCTCCCTCAGCACTGACCCTCCGAAAGTGCCCGCTCCCTCAGCACTGACCCTCCGACAGTGCCCGCTTCCTCAGCACTGACCCTCCAGCAGTGCCCGCTCTCTCAGCACTGACCATCCGACAGTGCCCACTCCATCAGCACTGACCCTTCTACAGTGTCCCCTCCCTCAGCTCTGCCCCTCCGACAGTGCCCGCTCCTTCAGCACTGACCCTCTGACAGTGTCCGCTCCCTCAGCAGTGACCCTCTGACACTGCCCGCTCCCTCAGCAGTGACCCTCTGACACTGCCCGCTCCCTCAGCACTGACCCGCCGACAGTGCCCTCTACCTCAGCACTGACCCTTCTACAGTGTCCCCTCCCTCAGCTCTGCCCCTCCAACAGTGCCCGCTCCTTCAGCAGTGACCCTCTGACAGTGCCCGCTCCCTCAGCACTGACCCTCCGACAGTGGCTGCTCCCTCCGCACTGACCCTCCGACAGTGCCCGCTCCCTCAGCACTGACCCTCCGGCAGTGCCCGCTCCCTCAGCACTGACCCTCTGACAGTGCCCGCTCCCTCCGCACTGATCCTCTGACAGTGCCCGCTCCATCAGCACTGACCCTCTGCCAGTGCCCGCTCCCTCAGCACTGACCCTTCGACCGTGCCCGCTCCCTCAGCACAGACCCTCCGACTGTGCCCGCTCCCTCCGCACTGACCCTCCGACTGTGCCCGCTCCCTCAGCACTGACCCTTCGGCAGTGCCCGCTCCCTCAGCACTGACCCTCTGGCCGTGCCCGCTCCCTCAGCACTGACCCTCCGACAGTGCGGCGCTCCCTCAGCACTGACCCTCCGACAGTGCAGTATGTGCCAAGAAACTGTTGTCCTGATGCCATTTTCTCTCTCTGGTGAAGGTGGGAGGGCCTGGGGAGCTGTGTTTTGCTTTGCGGAGTCTCATGTTCTTGTCCCTCACAGTGTTCTAGTGCCCCCTTTCTTCCATCCCACACAGCATTCCCCCGACCCTCCCCCCACACACAGAGCCTCTGCTGAACCCACCATCCGCCCTCGCATCTCCCCTCCACCGATTCCAACCGCATCTCACCACTTCCTGAGGCTGGCCGGTGTCACAAGTTGTATCTTGCTCCGAACCTGACCTCAGCTTCTTCTGCCTAGTATTTCACTGCTCGCTTCTGCTGTCCCCCATGACCCTGAAACTGTCCGTGAGGTGCAGGGTCGTGGGGGTATTCCAGCTCTCTGAGCGTCTCATCTTTCCCTGGCCACACCCTTTCCCCACCCGTCGCTCTCCTCTCTCTCCTTCTCTCTCTCTCTTTCTCACATTAATTCTTTGGCAAGCATTTCACTGCGGCGCAGGCTTTGAGACGCGACCTGAGACAACTTCTGTTTCCTCAGAACCTCAATCCCTTCAAAGCTTTCCCCCCATTGTCCCCTTCACCAAAACCCCCCCCCGCATTTCTCTATCAACCTTCACCCCCCTTTTACCCCCTCTCCTCTCCCCCGATCATTCCTCCCCACCCTACCAATGCCCACTCCATTTCACCTCTGTCCTCGCTGCCCTCTCTCTGTCTGCACCCACCTTCTCTAAACTCCCCCTTCTGTCTTTCTCTCTCTTTCTCCTCTCCATCTCCTCTCCCACCTTCCGTTCACTCTCTCTGTCAGTACCCACCTTCTCTGACCTCCCCACTTCTCTCTCTCTTTCTCTCTCTCTCTCCTCCACTTTCCCCTCTGTATCTCCTCTCCCACCTTCCGTTCACTCTCTGTCTGCACCTACCTTCTCTGACCTCCCCACTTCTCTCTTTCTCTCTCTCCTCCACTTTCCCCTCTCCATCTCGTCTCCCACCCTCCTTTCACTCTCTCTGTCTTCCCTCCCCCCCCTTCCCCCACCACCGCTGATCGCTCGCTCCCCACCTGCCCCTATCTTTCCCTGGCTTTTTGCTCTCCCTCTGACTTCCTCTCTGCATTTCTCCCCACCCGTAATTTTCCATCTCTCTTTCTTTCGCTCCTCCCTCTGTCTCCTGCCTCCTTCCTGTCTGCTTGCTGGTGATATTGCCCATGGG
>NC_081399.1:5213353-5238353 GCF_030684315.1 Stegostoma tigrinum
TGTGATCTCTCGTCCTCGTGGGCCGTCCGTCTCGGCCTTAAAAACATTCCGGCAGGGAATTCTAAAGACTCATGACCCTCTGAGGGAGAGGCCCTGTTAATCGCTCCTTACAACAACACATTCTGGAGTGTACTGAAAGGCATTCCCCTTTCCCACTCACGGTTAGTGCCTCTTTGAGGCATTCCCAATGTCAGTCAGGCATGAGATGTCCACTAAAATTCCATACTGGCGCTCTCTCACAAATCAGTTCCAAACTCCCTCTTCCGAAATAAGATTGGAGCATGAAGAGGGAAGGAGCAGTTGAGCAGGAGCAGGTCCTCTGTCCCTCGAAGACTATACAGAAACATGACCACTTTCTAAGCTTAAAAACCGCTGTCCTGTCCCTATCTCTCCTTCTGCTCATCTATCTGCCGAGATACCTCTGAAGCAATGCTCCTGTCCCTGTATCCACCATCTCCCCTCTGCCAGTGCACGCCACACTCTGTTTGAAAATGTGCCCCTCGCATTTCCTTTAAACTAGCCCCCTTTCATCTGAAACCCCGCCCCCCCCCCACCCCCCCCCACCACTCACCGACATTCCTGCCCCGTGTAAAAGACTCTGACCATCGGTTGCATCGCAATTCTGTAAGACGTCCACCGGGGTCGCCCGCCCCTTCCTCCGAAATGCTAGTTAAAAGCGCTCCGTGTTTGCCCGACCTCTCCTCGCGGCTAATGCCCTCCGAGCTGGGCAACATCACGGTAAACCGTTTCTGCACCCTCTCCACATTCATCCTGGTGGCGCAGGGGCCAGAACTGTACACGATATTCCAAACGTGGCCTCACTAAAGTTCCGCACATTAACCGACTTGTACTCTCTATGCCCCGACCGATGAGGGCAAGTGTTCCTTCCTGGCCTTCCTTATCCACTTGAGTAATTTCAGGGTGGGCTCTGTGCTCCCGAAGCTCCGGCCTCCTGGTGTGTCTCTCGTGAGCGCCTTGGGATCCCAAAAGTGCGAATCAAAACAGAATAAGCTTCGCTCGATCACAGCCGCAGTGTTTGGTATATTCTCTCCAGCCGCCTTCGAGACAGTGAGATGAGGGGCCAGAAAATTCCTGGTGTTTTGCAACTCCTCAGTTGTAGCTATTTATTCTTCACTGCTCACCTGAGGCGGTGCTGAGTCAAAGGTGGTTTTTCTGGGATAGCAGTAGCTGCAGACGCTGGAGAATCTGAGATCACAAGGTGTGAAGCTAGATGAACACGACAGGCCAAGCAGCATCAGAGGAGCAGGAAGGCAGGAAGTTTCGGGCCGAGACCCTTCTTCAGAAAAACCTGGACAGTCCAATATCACTCTCACAACTTTATTGACACAAACCCTAAAGGAGGAACCCTTTCTCCTGAAGAAGTCTCAGCCTGAAACGTCAGCTTTCCTGCTCCTCTGATGCTGCTTGGCCTGCTGTGTTCATCCAGCTCTACACCTTGTTATCTCAGATTCTCCAGCATCTGTAGTTCCTACTGTCTCTAAGAATCAAGGAAGGTGGTTCCCCTGGGCTGGGGAGTCTGGAAAGGTCTAGACCAGGAACGTCAGCCTTCCTGCCCCTCTGATCCTGCTTGGCCTGCTGTGTTCATCCAGCTCTACACCTTGTTATCTCTATTAGTTTTTCTGGAATTTCTTTCTGTACTGCTGGTAACTAGTTTCGCTCGGTTCGGCAAAGTAACTCCTCGATAGGTCTGCCATTTTCCTCCTTTTTTTGAGTCCACCTTCTTTGTAGATCGCACATGTCATTATTTTAAGTAATCCAGACGCCCGTCTCTGGGAACAAGATTTCAAATCCCAAAGCGGCATCTGTTGTGAATTTAATTAAACCTGAGTCCACTGCTGTTCATAAATGTTTTGGATGTGAACAGAGCAGGGGTGGCGAGTGAGTTTGCAGATAGCACCAAAATTGCAGCTATAGTGGGAAGCTTACCTCGGAGTACAACGGCATCTTGATCAGATGGGCCGAGGAGAGGCAGATGGAGTTTAATTTAGATAAATGTGAGGCGCTGCATTTTGGAAAGGGAAATCAGGGCAGGAGTTATACACTAAGATAACAAAGTGTGGAGGCGCTGTGTTCATCCAGCCCAACACTTTGTTATCTCTGATTCTCCAGCATCTGCAGTTCCCGTTATCTAAGGACTTATACAGTTAATGGTAAGGTCCAGGGGAGTGTTGCTGAACAAAGAGACCTTGGGGTACAGGTTCATAGGTCCTTGAAAGTGGAGTCGCAGGTAGACAGGGCGGTGAGGGAGGTGTTCAGTACGCTGGCCATTATTGGTCAGTGCATTGATTATAGGAAGTGGGAGGTTCATGTTACAGTTGTAAATGACATTGGTTAGGGCCACTTTCGGAATACTGCGCTCTGTTCTTGTCTCCCTGCTACAGGAAGGATGTTGTGAAACTTGAAAAGGTTTAGAAGCGATTTACCAGGATGTTGCCAGGCTTGGAGTGTTTGAGTTACAGGGAGGGGCTGAATAGGCTGGGGCTATTTTCCCTGGAGCGTCGGAGCCTGAGGGGGTGACCTTGTAGAGGTTTATAAAATCATGAGGGGCATGTTTGGGGTGAATAGACAAGGTCTTTCACCCCAGGGTGTGGGGAGTCTAAAACTAGAGGGGCATTGGTTTAAGGTGAGAGGGGAAAGATTTAAAAGGGACCTGAGGGGTAACTTTTTCACACAGAGGGTGGTGCGTGTATGGAATGAGCTGCCAGAGGAAGTGGTGGAGGCTGGTACAGTTACAACATTTCAAAGGCACCTGGATGGGGACATGGATAGGAAGGGGTTAGTGGGATACGGTCCCTGGAAGGGTAGGAGGTTTTAGTTGTGATGAGCAGCATGTCAGTACAGGCCTGAAGGGCCGAAGGGCCTGTTCCTGTGCTGTGATTTCCTATGCTCTTTGTCCTCGTTGACTGAGGTTTGGCACTTGCAACAACAGCCTGGATTTATATAGCACCCATCAACCTGATGAAACATCCCTCAACACCCCAGATCCCAGGCAGATTATAAATCAAAGACTGGCCTCTCGGAGAATGTTTAAGGTAGAGATTTCTGATATACAGGGATATACGGTTAGGCTGGGGGGGGGGGGTAAGAGAGTCAAACTGTTTGATAGATGTCTCATGAATAACTGTTAAATTGAAAGGCAGCCAATGTAAATATGTCTGTGATAATCATTATAGTCATCATCATCGAATCCTTAAAATGTGGGAACTACTCCACCCTACTTCGGCCGAACTGATCCACACCGATCCACAGAACATCACACTCAGATGTATCCCCTACTCTTTCCCTGTAATCCGACATTTCCCATGGCTAATCCACCCTGACCCGCACATGCCTGGGCACTATGGGACAATTTAGTACGGCCAACCCACCCTAACCCGCACATCCCTGGGCACTATGGGACAATTTAGCACGGCCAATCCACCCTAACCCGCACATCCCTGGGCACTACGGGACAATTTAACACGGCCAATCCACCCTAACCCACACATCCCTGGACACTATGGGACAATTTAGCACGGCCAATCCACCCTAACCCGCACATCCCTGGACACTATGGGACAATTTAGCACGGCCAACCCACCCTAACCCGCACATCCCTGGACACTATGGGACAATTTAGCACGGCCAACCCACCCTAACCTTCACATCCCTGGGTACCATGGGACAATTTAGCACGGCCAACCCACCCTAACCTGCACATCCCTGGGCACTACGGGACAATTTAGCACGGCCAACCCACCCTAACCCGCACATCCCTGGGCACTATGGGACAATTTAGCACGGCCAATCCACCCTAACCTGCACATCCCTGGGCACTATGGGACAATTTAGCACGGCCAATCCACCCTAACCTGCACATCCCTGGGCACTATGGGACAATTTAGCACGGCCAATCCCACCCTAACCTGCACATCCCTGGGCACTATGGGACAATTTAGCACAGCCAATCCACCCTAACCTGCACACCTTTGGACTGTGGGAGGAAACCGGAGCACCGGGAGGAAACCCACGTAGACACGGGGAGAATGTACAAACTCCGCACAGAAGGGGGGATCGAACCTGGGCCCCTGGCGATTTATTGAAAACATCCCTTTGATTGACATTATTTCCTGCGTTCTTTCCAGCGAGATACTAAAACGAGGAAAGACAGTGTGGAGGGCACTGCCTGGAATTCTGTTGGTTCCAATGAGGCTTCGGAGAGGGGCTTTGGCTGGATATTCATTTGCAAAGCTGCGCAGGGACAGCGGGGGGAGAAGGCAAGAGATCAGCACTCGAGGACAGAACCAGTTAGTGCAAGACAGGGCCGAGTGGCCTTCTTTCGGAATGTAATGATAATGTGATTCTGCTTCACAGAACCTCAGGTGCTATTCAAATGCAGTCTGTTGTGTGGGGGAGGAGTCTCACTAGTGAATTGGAGAGTGTGAATTGCCTGAGGATGTTAAATTCATGATTTTGTGTTGTCAACTGCAAACAGATTCCATGAAACCTTTTTTTGAATAAAACACATCCATTTGAGAGGGACCCACGTAACTCCTGACCGTCTTCCTGTTCCCCAAATTGTTCATAACTTTCAGAGATCCATTTGAGAGGGACCCACGTAACTCCTGACCGTCTTCCTGTTCCCCAAATTGGTCATAACTTTCAGAGATCCATTTGAGAGGGACCCACGTAACTCCTGACCGTCTTCCTGTTCCCCAAACTGTTCATAACTTTCAGAGATCTGCTATTGGGCTTGAGGGTCTCCTTTCCCTGGGGTACATTTTGCCTGTCTCTCTGAGCAACTCCTTGGTCAGGGTTTGCTGCTTTTATTCTTTGACTTCTTCTCTGGAGGGAGTTACAGAGATAGGGCGGGGGTTTAGGGGCTGGAGGGGGTTACAGAGATAGGGAGGGGGTGTAGGGGCTGGAGGGGGTTACAGAGATAGGGAGGGGGTGTAGGGGCTGGAGGGGGTTACAGAGATAGGGAGGGGGTGTAGGGGCTGGAGGGCGTTATAGAGATAGGGAGGGTATGTAGGGGCTGGAGGGGGTTACAGAGTCAGGGAGCGAGTGTAGGGGCTGGAGGGGGTTACAGAGATAGGGTGGGGGTGTAGGGGCTGGAGCGGGTTACAGAGATAGGGAGGGGTTGTAGGGGCTGGATGGGGTGACAGAGATAGGGAGGGGCTTACAGAGACAGGGAGCTGTAGAAAATGTGGGATGTGATGTTTGAGTCATTACCGCACTCAGATGTGATGTACTGTCTGATTCAATCAGATAACATTGTCACCAAATGCCATTTGCATTGACATTTCCACATCGCAGAGCTTGCTGCTTCTTTACACTTCAAAATGTCAAACCCTTTACATGTACAGTAACATTCATCTGAGGCCTCACTGACAACATCCCGAGCAAAGAAAGTAGTGACATGGCGTATTGTAAAGAAAAACAAGTCGAGATGTAGCTCTGGCTTTCTGAAGGGAAACATATCAAACACTGGCAAATTCACTGAAACCTGTCATGGGACTCGGTGATATCCAACTATTATAACTGTGTACGCTTTTGTTCCTCATGTCACAAGGGGAGTCCCTGTATACAGTCCCGGTCTCTGTATCACACTGGGAGTCACTGTGTACAGTTCCCGGTCTCTGTATCACACTGAGAGTCACTGTGTACAGTCCCTGTCTCTGTATCACACTGGGATTCACTGTGTACAGTCCCGGTCTCTGTATCACACTGGGAGTCACTGTGTACAGTCCCGGTCTCTGTATCACACTGAGAGTCACTGTGTACAGTTCCCGGTCTCTGTATCACACTGGGAGTCACTGTGTACAGTCCCTGTCTCTGTATCCCACTGGGAGTCCCTGTATACAGTCCCGGTCTCTGTATCACACTGAGAGTCACTGTGTACAGTCCCTGTCTCTGTATCCCACTGGGAGTCCCTGTATACAGTCCCAGTCTCTGTATCACACTGGGAGTCACTGTGTACAGTCCCGGTCTCTGTATCACACTGGGAGTCACTGTGTACAGTCCCGGTCTCTGTATCACACTGGGAGTCACTGTGTACAGTCCCGGTCTCTGTATTACACTGAGAGTCACTGTGTACAGTTCCCTGTCTCTGTATCCCACTGGGAGTCCCTGTATACAGTCCCGGTCTCTGTATCACACTGAGAGTCACTGTGTACAGTTCCAGTCTCTGTATCACACTGGGAGTCACTGTGTACAGTTCCTGTCTCTGTATCTCACTGGGAGTCACTGTGTACAGTCCCTCTCTCTGTATCTCACTGGGTGTCACTGTGTACATTTCCTGTCTCTGTATCTCACTGGGAGTCACTGTGTACAGTTCCTGTCTCTGTATCACACTGGGAGTCACTGTGTACAGTCCCTCTCTCTGTATCTCAATGGGCGTCACTGTGTACAGTTCCCGGTCTTTGTATCACACTGGGAGTCACTGTGTACAGTCCTGGTCTCTGTATCACACTGGGAGTCACTGTGTACAGTTCCCGGTATCTGTATCACACTGAGAGTCACTGTGTACAGTTCCTGTCTCTGTATCACACTGGGAGTCACTGTGTACAGTTCCTGTCTCTGTATCACACTGGGAGTCACTGTGTAAAGTTCCCGGTCTCTGTATCACACTGGGAGTCACTGTGTACAGTCCTGGTCTCTGTATCACACTGGGAGTCACTGCGTACAGTCCTGGTCTCTGTATCACACTGGGAGTCACTGTGTACAGTTCCCGGTATCTGTATCACACTGGGAGTCACTGTGTACAGTTCCTGTCTCTGTATCACACTGGGAGTCACTGTGTACAGTTCCCGGTCTTTGTATCACACTGGGAGTCACTGTGTACAGTCCTGGTCTCTGTATCACACTGGGAGTCACTGTGTACAGTTCCTGTCTCTGTATCTCACTGGGAGTTACTGTGTACAGTCCCTCTCTCTGTATCTCACTGGACGTCACTGTGTACATTTCCTGTTTCTGTATCTCACCGGAGTCACTGTGTACAGTTCCCGGTCTCTGTATCACACTGGGAGTCACTGTGTACAGTTCCCGGTATCTGTATCACACTGGGAGCCACTGTGTGCAGTTCCCGGTCTTTGTATCACACTGGGAGTCACTGTGTACAGTCCCTGTCTCTGTTTCACACTGGGAGTCACTGTGTCCAGTCCCTGTCTCTGTATCACACTGGGAGTCACTGTGTACAGTCCCGGTCTCTGTATCACACTGGGAGTCACTGTGTACAGTTCCTGTCTCTGTATCACACTGGGAGCCACTGTGTACACTTCCCGGTCTCTGTATCACACTGGGAGTCACTGTGTACAGTCCCTGTCTCTGTATCACACTGGGAGTCACTGTGTACAGTTCCCGGTCTCTGTATCACACTGGGAATCACTGTGTACAGTCCCGGTCTCTGTATCACACTGGGAGTCACTGTGCCCAGTCCCTGTCTCTGTATCACACTGGGAGTCACTGTGTACAGTCCCGGTCTCTGTATCTCACTGGGAGTCACTGTGCACAGTCCCTGTCTCTGTATCTCACTGGGAGTCACTGTGTACAGTTCCTCTCTCTGTATCACACTGGGAGTCACTGTGTACAGTCCCGGTATCTGTATCTCACTGGGAGTCACTGTGCACAGTCCCGGTCTCTGTATCTCACTCATCTTGATCAATTGAGTCAATGGGCTGAAGATTTTAATTTGTATAAGTGAGCAGCATTACAATTTGTGTGAACAAACAACAGTCGGAGTTTTACAATTAATGGTCGGACCCTGGGGTGGAACAGACAGACCTCGGGGGATGAGGGGCGTAATTCTTTTAAGTTTGCATCACATTTGGATTGTGGCGGGGGGGTTGTTGGTTTAAGAATGTGTTCGGCATGCTTGGCTTCATTGCTCTGGCCTTTGAGAGTCGGAGTTGGGGACGTCACGCTCAGGTTGTACAGGATGTTGGTGAGACTTCTCCTGGAGCTCTGTGTCCGGCTTCTTGTCTGCTCATTGTTGGAAGGATATTATCAAACCGGAGAGGGTTCAAGGAGAGATTTCCCAGGATGTTGCTGGGAACGGAGGTTTTGAGTCCTCACCAAAGGCTGGATAGACTGAGACTTTTTTCACTGGAGTGTAGGAGGTTGGGGGCGGGTGACCTGGTCGAGGTTTATAAAGTCTCAAGGGGTGTAGACGAGTTGAGTGACCAGCGTCTCTCCCCAAGAGTCGGGGATTTCAAAACTGGTGGGGCATACTTTTCAGGTGAGAGGGGAAATATTTAAAAAAGTCAAGAGAGGAAACTTTTTTTGACAGAGTGGGGTTCAGATGTGGAATGAAGGCGATGGATGCAGGTACAGCTTTGATGTTTAAAAGGCATTTGGATACATACATGAATAGGGAAAGCTCTGGAGAGATACGGGTGAGGAGCAGGCCGGTGGGGCTAGTTTAGTTTGGGCTGGGCTGAAGGGCCCTTTTCCATGCTGCGTGACTCTGTAGCTCTCTCATAGATGCACAGGTCAAATTGAGTCGGAACTGAGAGATATTGGCCGTGTGAACAGCTCGAATCGGTTGCGTCTTCCTTCCCTTTGTCAAAAGAAGAGTGGGCTCTTTGAAGCTGTGAAACTGAGAGCGCGGTGACATTGAAATTGTGTTGAGAATCGTTGGGTAATCCATTGTGTGCAGCTCAAGTGGCTCTATGCCAGGCTGGGGGGCTGATTGCACTGAGGAATTTGCTCGGAGGATGCCAGAGGTGGTCTGAGGCGCGGGGCGGTGTGATTCGGAGGGTCTCAAGTACCAGCGCAAACCAGCTGGGCCAAACACTCTGTTTCTCAGCCCTGAATTCCTCAACATGTGTCCGCACAAGCCTCCTCCGTTCAACTGCAATGTGCCCTGCTATCTTCTCTTGTCACCTTCCTTGCAATAGAAGTGAGTAGACTTCTCAGGAAGGAGATTGACGATGGGGTAGCTGGGGGCGAAATGTCATCACTGTAGTTTTCCAGAGCTGTACCTTGACAAGACATTTCAAAACCAATCGAAATAATCAGGGCAATGTCACAATCATTCCAGGATATTGTCTTCTGCCTGGTCCCCAGGGTTTACATTAGGAAACAGGTACTAAAGGATGAAGCATTGCCACAGTTGTTCAATGTATTAATAAAACCATGACTGGAGAATTGTGTACAGTTCTGGTCCTTTGCAGAGGGATGTATTGTATTCCAAGCAACTTAGAAGAGGTTCTCTGGGTTGATCCCAGAGATGAGGTGCTTGTCTCGTGAAGAGAGATCGAGCAGATTAGGCTGATCTTCTCTGCTGGAGTTTAGAAGCACAAGAGGAGACCTGATCGGCTGTGATAAAGGGCATTGAGAAAGTAGATGTGGAGAGGATGTTTGCCCATGAAGGGGCAATCTAGAAGGGGGCGATCGTTTTAGGATAAGGCGTGGCAGATTTAAAACTATGAAAGGTAAAATTAATTCTCTCAAAGCGTCATGGGCCTGTGGAATCTGTGGGACTTTCGGCAAATTTCTGGCGGAGATAGACAGATGTTTAGTTAGTGTCGTGGAGAGTGGGCAGGAAAGTGATGTTGAGGTCGAGATGATATAGTGTTAAATGGCGGAATGTGTTCAAGGGGCTGATCAGCCTACGTTTGCAATGACCGCACGGGTAACTTGATAGACATGTAGGTGTTTCGGTACCTTTCAACCTATCGCATTCTCACGGCCTGGTTTTATTTTTAGCTGTGTCCCTGCCTGTTATCACAATGCTACATGTGTGACTGCAACATTTTATATATGTTTGCGCATGTTTGCTGCGAGGTGTACAATCTGGAGTGTACATGAATGTTATAACAGTTCTGTACAGACGCATATAAAATTCAGCATGTGTAAATAAACATGAGTAATATTTATACACTGGGCGCTCACTCATAGCTCTTGAGAGTCATTCAATCATTGGTACATTTGTATCAGAGATAACAGGAACTGCAGATGCTGCAGAATCTGAGATAACAAGGTGTGGAGCTGGATGAACACAGCAGGCCGAGCAGCATCAGAGGAGCAGGAAAGCTGACGTTTCAGTTCTAGACCCTTCATCAGAAAAGTTGGCCTGCTGTGTTCGTCCAGCTCTACACTTTAGTACATTTGTGTTTGGAAATATGTAACATTCCCAATGCACGCACAAACATTTAGCAAATGTTGCATTGAGACATTTTACACAAAATCGTGCATCGATGTAAATAATGGGAGATATAGCTGTGTAGCTGATCCTTTTTTCTTCACGCCTAATTATTGCACATTTTTAAATCAAATTGAGTAGGAACTTGGAACAAAGAACAATACAGCACAGACACAGGCCCTTCAGCCCTCCAAACCCTCTGTACTGAAACCATCTTCACTTATAGCATCTGTATCCCTCTGTTCCCTTCCTAATCATGTATTCTCCCAGGTGTTTCTCAAATGCTTCAGAGATAGCAGTGTCTGCAGCAACTCTGTTCCAGGCACGCACGACCTTTTTGTGTTAAAAAATTGCCTCGCACATCTATTGAAAACCAAATGACCTTTCTTTGTGGCCCCCAAACCAGGCAACATCCCGGTCAGAGACAAGACAGGGAAACTGCAGATGCTGGAATCCAAGGGAGTCAAACAGGAGGCTGGAAGAACACAGCAGGCCAGAAGCAATTGGAGGGCAGGAGCAGTTAATGTCTCAGGACTTGCAGAAGGTTTAATTCACAGAATGATGGCCAGTCCTTTCCCCCAGATGCTGCCTGGCCTGCTGTGTTCTAACATCCTGGTAAACCTTTCCTGTAGCCTCTCCAAAACATCCACATGTTTCCGGATTAGGAACAGCAGGGTGCCATTCACCCCCTCGGGCCTCTTCCACCACTAATGGGATCAAGGCTGAATCTGTCATTGAACCCCATAGGCCTTCCTATGGCCCTTATTTTTTTCCATTACTGCCTTCGTTTAACAAAAACCTATCTCTCTCGGATTTAAACTAAACAACTGATCCAGCATTTGTTGCCGTGTGTGTGTGTGTGTGTGTGTGTGTGAGAGAGAGAGAGTATGTGTGAGTGTGAGTGTGAACGTATGTGTGTGTGAGAGAGTGTGCGCATGTGTGTGTGTGCATGAGAGAGTGTGTGAGTGTGTGTATGTGTGTGAGTATGAGAGTGTGTGTGTGTGTGTTTGAGTGTGTGTGTGTGAGAGAGTATGAGTGTGTGTGAATGTATGTGTGTGTGACAGAGAGTGCGCGCATGTGTGTGTGCGTGTGAGAGAGAGTGTGTGTGAGTGTGAGTATGAGAGTGTGTGAGTGTGTGTTTGAGTGTGTGTGCGTGTGAGAGAGAGTGTGTGTGTATATGTGTGAGTGTGAGAGAGTGTGTGTGTGAGTGTGAGCGTGTTTGTGTGTGAGAGAGAGACCGCATGTGTGTTTGTGTGTGTGTCTGTGTGAGTGTGAGAGAGTGTGTGTGTGTGTGTGTGTGTGTGTGTGTGTGTGAGTGTGTGTGTGTAAAAGAGAATTCCCAATCTCTCCCACTCTTTGCAGCTTCCTTCCTGAACACTCTGGCCCTCATTTTCAGACTCTGCTCCGTCGTTCCAGAACCTCTAGCCCGCGGAAATAGTTTTATTTTGTAACACTTCTCCTGTTAATACATTGAAGACTCTGATCAGATCCGCCTTCCTATTGTAACGCAGACTTCATTTGTATAATCTCTCCTCACAGATTTATCGTGCCTCTTAGCATTGCGCATCTAATTTCACTTGTATGTTTGTGGTTCACTGTCTTAAAATGCTATGCATGAATCACTTGTGTTTTTCTCGGAAACGATTTTGTTATTCAAAAGTGGACTGCGTTTGCAGTTATTCAAAACTAGGGCTCACGGATCAGATTTTTTTCCCCTTTATTCATTCACTAGATCAGGGCATCGCTGGCTAGGGCAGCATTTATTGTCCATCCCTAATTGCCCCAGGGGGCAGTTGAGAGCCAGCCACATTGCTGTGGGTCTGGAGTCACATGGAGGCCCTGACCAGGTAAGGATGGCAGTTTCCTTCCCTAAAGGGCATTAGTGACCCAGATGGGCAACGGATTCAAGGTCACCATTAGACTCTTAATTCCAGACATTTATTGAATTCAAATTCCACCATCTGCCGCGGCAGGATTCGAACCCTGGTCCCCAGAACGTACTCAGGATCTCTGGACTAACAGTTCTGCGATTAAACCACTAGGCTGTCACCTCCCCTTTGGCAGGGATCAAGGACTGGTCAATGCCCAGAGGTAGGAAACTGCGAAGGGCAGAAGGAGGTATTTTCAGGTCGGTGTGTTGTAGCATGCAGGGCTCGCTCAGGATCGGCATTTGAATTTTATCCAAATTCATGAGGAGGAGTTTCTGCTCTTTGTGAGCGTTTGGAACTCCTCGCTGCACACAGATCCGTGGGCTGGGGCCTGGGGAGGCCACCCTTGTGCCGAGGAGAAAGTGGGGCTGACCGGGTAAAGGGCAGGGAAGCGAACGCGAGGAACGTGGGATCAGCAGCGGCTCGAAGGGCCGAGTGGCGTCCTCCCGCTTCCCCGTTTGCGACTTCCTCAGGGAACGGTGAATTGCGGCCAAGTTTGCTGAGGCGAGGTGGGAAAGCGAGCGGGCGGTCGGTCGGCGCTAAGAGCCGACAGAGGAATTGAGACGGGTCAAAGCGGGGAACCGTGAGGCTACCCGCTTTGTTGAGGAGATTAAAACATCAGGGTTTCCCTGCAAATTGCTGGTACGTACCAGTCACAGAAAGGCAGTAAGGTTGCAGCCAGGCACAGAAAGCAATTATGAATGTAAGGAGTTTGGCTTCATAGAAGTGGCTCTAAACATGATGCTGGGCTTTCATGGGGCCATGCATAGAGTGGAGTCCAGTTTTCACTGTGCTAAGAAACTTCGTCTGTTTGTACATTGACTGTGTTTCTTTGTGGCTGCTGTAAAGTCAGTCGAAAAACTGAGAATTCTGTCGAGATTGGCCCCAGTTCTAGACCGCAACAGTTGACTTTGCGCAGGAGAACTCAAGTCATTTGCCTACAGAGTGAGCTACGAAGGTCAACAGATTGACATTACATAGAAAACAAGCAGAAAATTGGGGGTCAGGCCGAAATAAGGGCCATGGACGATAGAGAAAAGTTTGAATAGTCAATTAGCAGTGCTTTTGCGTGTGTAAGACACGCCTAAGAGATTCCAATTGATCTGGCTGTCCACGTAGACACTCACGCTCAGAATCCAAACGGGGCCACTCAGCCCGTCGGGGTCCTCTGCTGCCCCCTTTCCCAAGCCCCGTATCTCCCGCAAACCTTTCCAAAAAGTCAGCCTCCCACCCACGCAAGTGAATTCCGAGACATGACAGCGCTCGTGGTGCGAGGAAAGGTGTGTTCCCACATTTCCCTTCGCCCCAAAACCGGGGCATCCGTGACGCAAACAGAAAGCGATGGAGGAACTCAGCAGAGCCTGTGCAGAGAGAGAGAGAGAAAGCAGAGCGGTTGTTTCAAACTCGGTGACCCCTCCTTTATAGCTGTAAATCTGTGATTCTTAGTGTTCATGCCATTTTGCAGATGGGAGTCAGTTTTATTTTATGCCTCAGTCTAGACAAGTCATAATCTGTTACAGCCATACCAAATCAACCCTTAATCTTCATTACTTCTGAGGAGAGCTGTCTAGCTTTCCCAACTTAATCATGCGATTAGGTTAGATTAGACTAGATTCCCTACAGTGTCGAAAAAGGCCCTTCAGCCCAACAAGTCCACACCGTCCCTTGAAGAATCCCACCCAGACCCATCCCCCTATAACCCTCACACCCCTGGACACTACGGGACCATTTAGCATGGCCGATCCACCTAGCCTGCACATCTTTGGACTGTGGGAGGAAACCGGAGCACCCGAAGGAAACCCACAGACACGGGGAGAATGTGCAAACTCCCACACAGGCAGTCGCCTCAGGTTGGAATTGAACCCGGGTCCCTGGTGCTGTGAGGCTGCAGTGCTAAGCACAGAGCCACCATGCCACCCTAATCACTCAATCCTGACAGCATGCTTTATAAATCTCGTCTGCACCCTCTCAGAAACCCTCATTTTTTTGTCCAGAACGTTGTCGCCATTAAAACTGAACGATTGCGATGGAGGCGTCCAGGGCTAAATCTTTTCTCTCCCCTCGCAGGAACAATTTAGCAATTCTGCAGATTTGCGGCCGAACCTCTCTCCCTTCAAACTCCAAGCCTCTATTTATGCAGCCCGTGTGCTGTATCTGGCACTGAAGCCCTACAGTGCAGATAGAGGCCACTCGGCCCATCGAGTCTAGCCAACCCACTGAAGAGGAGCATGAAAATCCGGACACATTCCCCCACCCAATTGTCCATTTCCTACGGCTAATCCACACAGCCCTGGGCACTACGGGACAATTTAGCACAGCCAACCCACCCTAACCTGCACATCCCTGGGCACTATGGGACAATTTAGCACGGCCAATCCACCCTAACCTGTACATCCCTGGGCACTATGGGACAATTTAGCACGGCCAATCCACCCTAACCCGCACATCCCTGGGCACTATGGGACAATTTAGCACGGCCATCCCACCCTAACCCGCACATCCCTGGACACTATGGGACAATTTAGCACGGCCAACCCACCCTAACACGCACATCCCTGGACACTACGGGACAATTTAGCACGGCCAACCCACCCTAACCTGCACATCCCTGGGCACTATGGGACAATTTAGCACGGCCAATCCACCCTAACCTGCACATCCCTGGGCACTATGGGACAATTTAGCACGGCCAACCCACCCTAACCCGCACATCCCTGGGCACTATGGGACAATTTAGCACAGCCAATCCACCCTAACCCGCACATCCCTGGGCACTATGGGACAATTTAGCACGGCCAATCCACCCTAACCTGCACATCCCTGGACACTATGTGACAATTTAACACGGCCAATCCACCCTAACCCGCACATCCCTGGGCACTATGGGACAATTTAGCACGGCCAATCCACCCTAACCCGCACATCCCTGGGCACTATGGGACAATTTAGCACGGCCAATCCACCCTAACCTGCACATCCCTGGGCACTACGGGACAATTTAGCTCGGCCAACCCACCCTAACCCGCACATCCCTGGGCTCTATGGGACAATTTAGCACGGCCAACGCACCCTAACCTGCACATCCCTGGGCACTATGGGACAATTTAGCACGGCCAACCCACCCTAACCTGCACATCCCTGGGCACTATGGGACAATTTAGCACGGCCAATCCACCCTAACCCGCACATCCCTGGGCACTATGGGACAATTTAGCACGGCCAATCCACCCTAACCTGCACATCCCTGGGCACTACGGGACAATTTAGCACGGCCAATCCACCCTAACCTGCACATCCCTGGGCACTACGGGACAATTTAGCACGGCCAACGCACCCTAACCTGCACATCCCTGGGCACTATGGGACAATTTAGCACGGCCAACCCACCCTAACCTGCACATCCCTGGGCACTATGGGACAATTTAGCACGGCCAATCCACCCTAACCCGCACATCCCTGGGCACTACAGGACAATTTAGCACGGCCAACCCACCCTAACCTGCACATCCCTGGGCACTACGGCACAATTTAGCACGGCCAACCCACCCTAACCCGCACATCCCTGGGCACTACGGGACAATTTAGCACGGCCAACCCACCCTAACCTGCACATCCCTGGGAACTATGGGACAATTTAGCACGGCCAACGCACCCTAACCTGCACATCCCTGGGCACTACGGGACAATTTAGCACGGCCAACCCACCCTAACCTGCACATCCCTGGGAACTATGGGACAATTTAGCACGGCCAACCCACCCTAACCCGCACATCCCTGGGCACTATGGGACAATTTAGCACGGCCAATCCACCCTAACCCACACATCCCTGGGCACTATGGGACAATTTAGCACGGCCAATCCACCCTAACCAGCACATCCCTGGGCACTATGGGACAATTTAGCATGGCCAATCCACCCTAACCTGCACACCTTTGGACTGTGGGAGGAAACCGGAGCTCCCGGAGGAAACCCACACAGACATGGGGAGAATGTGCAAACTCCACACAGACAGTCATCCGAGGGTGGGATCGAACCCGGTCCCTGGTGCTGGGTGGCTCGTTCTACCCCAATAATTAAATTCCGCAATCAGTTCATCCTCAAGTTTTTTCTAAAAATTCACTCACGGGATGAGGCATTGCTGACTTGGCAGCATTTACTGTCCATCCCTAATTGCCGCAGAGGGCAGTTAAGAGTCAACCACATTGCTGTGGGTCTGGAGTCACATGTGGGCCCAAACCAGGTATGGTGGGCAGTTTCTTTCCCTAAAGGGCATTAGTGAACCAGATGGGTTTTTCCCAACAATGGTCATCCTTAGGTTCTTAATTCCAAATTCTTCACTGATTTCAAAGTCCCACCATCTGGTGTGCCAGGACTTGAACCCTGGCCCCGGGGCATTAGCTGAGTTTCTGGGCTAACGGGTCTCGTAACAGTACCACAAGGCCATAGGCTTCCTGAGAGCATGAATCTTTGTTGCGTCCTTTCCTCCATGGGGCCTTTCTGCAAATGCTATCACTTCATAGTGCACTGCGCTACCTTCCACCAACAGCCTGTCTGCCTTTCCTCTCTCCTATCCATTCCCTGCCATATTTATCGGCTGGTATCGCCCTCACCTTCGTTGGCTCCTCCCAGCTCAGAAACCTCAGCAACCCTGGCAAATTTTACCCTGCATCTCCAGGTCATCCAAATCTATTGGTAATGTGGTCGTGGTAGCATGGATTATTGGGGCAGGTGGGTTTTTACTTGTACCATTCTTTGGTCTGAGAAGCGATCGTAGAACGTCGAACAGTGCAGCTCAGGAACTGGCCCTTCGGCCTTGATCTGAACGTGACGCTGGTTTAAACTAACCTAGCTGCCTACCCTCAAGTTTATTCGCCTCTTGTGCCTTGCAGACCCATGTGCTTATCTGAAAGTCTCTCAAACACCCCTTATCGTAGTTGCTTTCGCGAACACCACCTCTGGCGGCGCGCCCAGACTGCTACCACTCTCTGTGTCAAACAAAACTTGCACACCCCCCCACCCACCCCACATCTCCTTTCGACTTTCCCCCTCTCACCTGAAATGCATGCCCCCGCCCCGCTTGCATTAGACATTTCAACTCTGGGAGAAAAATGCCGACCATCAAACCTATCTCCGCCTCTCATAATTTTACAGACTTCTGTCAAGTCTTCCCTTCAGCCTCTGCTGCTCCAGAGAAAACAGCCCGAATTTTCTAGCCCCTCCTCATAGGGTGAATAGACAAGGTCTTTTCCCCCAGGGGTAGGGGGAGTCCAAAACTAGAGGGTCATATGTTAAAGGTGAGAGGGGAAAGATTTGGAAGGGACTTATGGGGCAAAATGTTCATGGAGACTGGTACACTGGATGGGTGTATGAGTAGGAAAGGTTTCGAGGGATAAGGGACAAATTAATTTAGGAGATTAATTTAGGATGTTGGGTCGGCACAGACTGTTTGGTCAAAGTGTCTGTTTCTTTGCTCTATGACTCGATGATTATGACTGTAAAAGCCTTGCATTGCTCTGAGTTGTCACAAGCCATGCTGGCCTTCCAGGATTGGCGTCGCTACTGTGTCCGAAAGATGGCACATCACAGACATTAGAATGGCTGATCTGGAATCTCTCAGGCTGTCCTTCCACCTTTTGCTTCCACCAGAGGCTCGTGAGTCCAGGAAAGAGGCTTGAGGTGTGGGGAGAGAGAGAGAGACACTGCAAGACGTGTGGAGAGGGAGAGAGAGAGAGAGACAGACAGAGAGAGAGAGCAAGAAGCTGAAAGGGGGGGGGGTAGATGTTGCAAAGTGATGGGGAAAACCTGCAGGAGGTGTGGGCACGGTTGGGAGATTGTAAGGAGAAATTTGCAGAAGAGGGAGATTAAATTTTAAACAATGAAATGAACAGTTAACCAGTGACCAGGTAAGTTTGACATCACTGAGGGAATTGCTTTGTTGCAAATAATGTGGAATCTTTAGCTTAAGGCTGCGTATGTCCAGGAGCTACTCTATGGGGAAAACAGCACACACCGTGCAGGCCTGTTGAATTTAAATTTCGGATTAAAATGGTTAGAAATTGTTTTTGTAAAAAGCTCCCATTTGCGGTGGAAGTGCAGCATTATCTGTGACCTCAGTGGGCCATAGAACGTATGTTTAGCGTATTATCTATTTGTGCGTAGGAGTGTGTGTCAGTTATTCTGAGACAAAAGATTTGATGTGAAGTTATGCTTGCGGTCTTACACAAATTGAAATAGTGCGATGCTGAAGCAATGAAGACTTCCCTTGTGTATTGTGAGTTTAAGACCATAGTAAATAAGAACAGGAGTAGGCCATTCAGCCCATCAAGCCTGTTACGACAGTCAATGAGATCGTGGCTGATTCTTCTCATCCATTCCCCATAACCCTTGATTCCTTGGCTGATCAAGAATTTATCTCTCTCTCTCTCTGCCTTAAGTAGACACAAGGTCTCTGCACCCACAGCTTGTTCATAGAATCCCCACAGTGTAGAAACAGGCCATTTGGCCCAAAAGGTCCACACTGACGCTCCAAATACCATCCCACTCAGATCCATCCCTGTAACCTGTATTCCCCATAGCTAACCCACACTACACATCACAGGACAACTTAGCACGGCCAATCCACCGTAACCTGCTCATCCCTGGGCACTATGGGACAATTTAGCACGGCCAATCCACCCTGATCTGCACATCCCTGGACACTATGGGACAATTTAGCACGGCCAACCCACCCTAACCTGCTCATCCCTGGGCACTACGGGACAATTTAGCACGGCCAATCCCACCCTAACCTGGGTCCCTTTGGACTGTGGGAGGGACCCCGCACAGGCATGGGGAGAATGTGTTAACTCCCATACAGGGAGTTGCCTGAGGTTGGGATCAAACCCGGGTCCTTGGCACCGTGAGACAGCAGTGCTAATCACTGAGCCACCATACTGTGCAAACTGATGCTGACAGACAGGATGAAAGGGACAACGAGCTTGAGTTAAATTGAAATGAAATGCTGGATTCAGAGCTCTCTGGTGTAGACCAGACTCGCTGCCCTTTGAGAGAAATAAATCCTCCTTGTCTGTTTTAAGTCTGCCACAAAAGCTCTCGCCTCCCGCTCTACATTGTCCATCATGAGGAAGCTTCCTGTCTATGTTTGTCCTTGAGATACAGGAGCAGAATCAGGCCATTCGGCCCACTGGGTGTGCTCCACCACTCGATCGTGGCTGATATGTTTCTCAACACCCTTCTCCTTGTAACTCTTGACCCCTAATGAATCAAGACCCCATCCATCTCTGTCTTAAATATGCTCAAATTCACAGCCCTGGGTCGTCCTTTCACCCTGAGGCTCAGCCGTCAGTTCCTAGTCTCTCCTAGTGGAAACATCTTCTCCATGGACACTCTATCAGTCCTATCAGTGTTCTGTGAGTTTCAGTTGGATTCCATACTCCTATAATCCTTCTAAACTCCAATGAGTACAGACCCAGAGACCTCAACTACTCCTTGTACAGCAAGCAATCCTTAGCCCCTCATCATGTTACCCATCTCCATCTTGCCCCCTCTTGCTCAAAGGAAAACGACCCCGGTCCGTCCAGAGATAGGAGGAACTGCCGATGCTCGAGAATTGGAGATAACAAGGTGTAGAGCTGGAGGAACACAGCAGGCCAAGCAGCATCAGAGGAGCATCTGAAGCTGACGTTTCAGGTCTGGACCCTTCTGAACCCCAGTCTGTCCAAATCTCTGCCCGTCTGTCTGTCACTGAAGCTCTCCAGTGCAGGGCAGCATCCTAGTAAATCTCTGTGCCCCCCCCACCCCACCGCCGCTTCCCAGTGCTGTCATATCCCCCCTACAATGTGGATTGTACAACCGCGCACGAGACTCTCGCTGTGTGTGGGCCCGACCAGACTGTTATCCCGCTTCCAGCATCATCCCCCTGCTCTTAAACTCTAGGCCTCGGTTGAGGAAGGCAGGGCTACCATTTGAACCACTTTGCACACCTGGTCTGATACCTGACACATACACACCACGGTCCCTCAGTGCTTCCCAAATATCGGTAGAAAGTCATCGCTGCTTTTGCAGAAAGGCAATGGCCTAGTGGTATCATTCCTGTATTGTTCCTCGTGAGACCTAGATAACATTCTGGGGACCCACGTTCAAATCCTGCCACAGCAGAAGGTGGAATTTGAATTTGCCAAATGTCTGGAATTAAGCATCTAATGATGACGGTGAATTGATTGTCAGGAAAATTCTATCTGGTTCACTGATTTCCCCTTTAGGGAAGGAAGCTACCATCCTTGCATGGTCTGGTCTACATGTGACTCCAGACTCACAGCGATGTGGTTGACTTTTAACTAACCCCTGGGCAATTGGGGATGGGCAATAAATGCTGCCTGGCCAGCGACCCTGTTAATGAATATCCAGGCTGTCTTCACTTTTTATCCGAATTTTGCAATATTTCTGGGCTTTTGGGTTCCCTGTTTCCGCAAATACAAACGGCGAGGTCTTTCACTTGTCACAAACACCAAAAGAAAGTTTGCAAGGACCTGTTTCTTTGCGGCCGCGTTCTCTTATTTTGTTCTGGTCTGAATGGAACCAGCCTCTCCCGCAGATAGCGGGGTGTCATTGCGAGGTTACGAAGCCAGGCCGTGGTGTGGAAAAACCCTGTTTGGTAGAATTTGAACGCGACGAACGTCTGAGACTGAGGGCCCGGACAAGCCCCGTTTGTATTACGGCAGTGATTAAAAACCCACCCAGTTCACTGATGCCCTTCAGGGGCAGGACACCTGCCACCCTTGACCCGGTCCGGCCAGCGTGTGACTCCAGACCCGCCACAATACGATTGATGCTGAACTGCCCTCTGAGCGAAACAGTACCTCGCTAATCGATGATGCCCACATCCTGTGAGCTGAGCTTGCAAGCAACAAGTCGAGACACCAGACCATTTCTTGCACCATCTTTTTATCATGTTATGTGACACTTTGTGCATCGATATCTTGGGATCTGCGCTCCAATGATTGTTCCTTACGTTGTGAAGTTTCGATACGATCGGTGTAAGAAGTGATCCCTGTGTTTGATGCAAAATGTGGAATTCTGTATATATGCATCAAGGTGGGCATACATTCATATGTCAACCTGTATATGATTAACAGCGAGCCATTAGCAGTCCTTTGGAAATCCTATTGCTTTTATTTTCAAATTTAAAAGTAAGTTTTTCTCTAAAAGATGCAGATGAAGCGCTGGAAATTCAGTGACAAAATCTTCAGCCAGACAAGCTGAATGTGCGTTTAACTTGAGTTCCACGTTGCTTCTTCTTTGCTTTAGAATCAGAGAATCACGGCTGTGTAGATAGAGGCCATTTGGTCGGTGGAGTCAGTGCGGACCATCTGAAGAGTGTGCCACCATCTCCTGGCCTATTCCTAGGATCCACTTTTCCGACAGCCACTCCACCCTAACCCGCACATCCCTGGGCACTATGGGACAATTTAGCACGGCCAATCCACCCTAACCTGCACATCCCTGGACACTACGGGACAATTTAGCACGGCCACTCCACCCTAACCCGCACATCCCTGGGCACTATGGGACAATTTAGCACGGCCAATCCACCCTAACCTGCACATCCCTGGACACTACGGGACAATTTAGCACGGCCAATCCACCCTAACCCGCACATCCCTGGGCACTATGGGACAATTTAGCACGGCCAATCCACCCTAACCTGCACATCCCTGGGCACTATGTGACAATTTAGCACGGCCAACCCACCCTAACCTGCACATCCCTGGGCACTACGTGACAATTTAGCACGGCCAACCCACCCTAACCCGCACATCCCTGGGCACTACGGGGCAATTTAGCATGGCCAATCCACCCTAACCCGCACATCCCTGGGCACTATGGGACAATTTAGCACGGCCAACCCACCCTAACCCGCACATCCCTGGACACTACGGGACAATTTAGCACGGCCAACCCACCCTAACCCGCACATCCCTGGACACTACGGGACAATTTAGCACGGCCAATCCACCCTAACCCGCACATCCCTGGGCACTACGGGACAGTTTAGCACGGCCAACCCACCCTAACCTGCACATCCCTGGACACTATGGGACAATTTAGCATGGCCAATCCACCCTAACCTGCACATCCCTGGACACTATGGGATGATTTAATGTTTGTATCTTAAACTGTCCCATGACAGAAATATTCTCCTTTCTTTCCCCTTGAACGCTTCCTCTTTCATATTTGCCTCTCTTAAGTTTAACATGACCGTCGCTCCGTTCTGTGACCTACGACCTCTATTTCAGATTGCTGTCCCCTCAATGGCTGGACTGGCCTCGTGGGCTGGCCTCCATGGCGACAATAGCCAAATAAAATTCAAGGGCTCGCCCCTGCTTTGAAATTCTGCTCCGGGCGGACAAACGGGCGAGAAAAAAAAACATATCTTCCCCGACCCATCAGGGGTTGGGAGGGTTTGGCCTTGAGATCTCTGCTCTCCTGCCGACCTGAATGGCTTCCGACAGATCCTCAGGCATCCGAGTGAACAGTGGCCAGCCAACACTGGCCTGTTCCAGTGGGCTTCAGGCCTCTACTCGCATTTGTAAAGCTCGCCTGCCAGCTCTGCCTGCTTTTACAGGCCGTAGGGCCCAAGCTGCTGAGGTTTCTGAACAGTTGTTTCAGATCAAGCGACGACACTTGCTGCGAAACTGAGCGCAAAGACATCTTAGATGACAAAGTGTGGAGCTGGATGAACACAGCAGGCCAAGCAGCATCTCAGGAGCACAAAAGCTGACGTTTTGGGCCTAGACCCTTCCTTAGCCCGAAACGTCAGCTTTTGTGCTCCTGAGAGGCTGCTTGGCCTGCTGTGTTCATCCAGCTCCACACTTTGTTATCTTGGATTCTCCAGCATCACTGATCGCAAACACATGTTGACCTGCTCTCCCCATGGCTGTTTGCTGGTTTTCGTGGAATACCTGCCATTTGTTTCAGGGCTGTGTTACCTCAATGATGATCTTAAAGAGGGTGATGCAAATTTGCCTGCAAAGCGTGTTTTATTCTGGGCCTTCCAAATCAGTTTCACTTTGGATTCAAAGTGCAATGTGCAGCGTGTTGTATAATTCAGCTAAATGGAATTCTAATTCACATCATTGCTCACCATATTGTAGTACCCAGCAGTGGCACTGTGCTAAATTATCCCGTAGTGCCCAGGGATATGCAGGTTAGGGTGGGTTGGCCATGCTAAATTGTCCCATAGTGCCCAGTGACGTGTGGGTTAGGGTGGGTTGGCCGTGCTAAACTGTCCCGTAGTGCCCAGGGATGTGTAGGTTAGGGTGGATTGGCCGTGCTAAATTGTCCCGTAGTGCCCAGAAATGTGCGGGTTAGGGTGGGTTGGCCGTGCTAAATTGTCCCGTAGTGCCCAGGGATGTGTAGGTTAGGGTGGATTGGCCATGCTAAATTGTCGCATAGTGCCCAGGGATGTGCAGGTTAGGGTGGATTGGCCGTGCTAAATTGTCCCGTAGTGCCCAGTGATTTGCAGATTAGGGTGGGTTAGCCGTGCTAAATTGTCCTGTAGTGACCAGGGATGTGAGGTTTAGGGTGGCTTGGCCATGCTAAATTGTCCCGTAGTGCCCAGGGATGTGCGGGTTAGGGTGGATTGGCCGTGCTAAATTGTCCTGTAGTGTCCAGGGATGTTCAGGTTAGGGTGGATTGGCCGTGCTAAATTGTCCCATAGTGTCCAGGAATGTGCGGGTTAGGGTGGGTTGGCTGTGCTAAATTGTCCCATAGTGCCCAGGGATGTGTGGGTTAGGGTGGGTTGGCCGTGCTAAATTGTCCCATAGTGTCCAGGGATGTGCAGGTTAGGGTGGGTTGGCCGTGCTAAATTGTCCCATAGTGCCCAGGGATGTGTGGGTTAGGGTGGGTTGGCCGTGCTAAATTGTCCCATAGTGCCCAGGGATGTGCGGGTTAGGGTGGATTGGTCGTGCTAAATTGTCCCGTCGTGCCCAGGGATGTGCAGGTTAGGGTGGATTGGCCGTGCTAAATTGTCCCACAGTGCCCAGGAATGTGCAGGTTAGGGTGCGTTGGCCGTGCTAAATTGTCCCATAGTGCCCAGGGATGTGTAGGTTAGGGTGGATTGGCCGTGCTAAATTGTCCCATAGTGCCCAGGGATGTGCAGGTTAGGGTGGATTGGCCGTGCTAAATTGTCCCATAGTGCCCAGGGATGTGTAGGTTAGGGTGGATTGGCCGTGCTAAATTGTCCCATAGTGCCCAGGGATGTGCAGGTTAGGGTGGGTTGGCCGTGCTAAATTGTCCCGTAGTGCCCAGGGATGTGCAGGTTAGGGTGGATTGGCTGTGCTAAATTGTCCCACAGTGCCCAGGAATGTGCAGGTTAGGGTGCGTTGGCCGTGCTAAATTGTCCCATAGTGCCCAGGGATGTGTAGGTTAGGGTGGATTGGCCGTGCTAAATTGTCCCATAGTGCCCAGGGATGTGCGGGTTAGGGTGGGTTGGCCGTGCTAAATTGTCCCGTAGTGCCCAGGGATGTGCGGGTTAGGGTGGATTGGCCGTGCTAAATTGTCCCATAGTGCCCAGGGATGTGCAGGTTAGGGTGGATTGGCCGTGCTAAATTGTCCCATAGTGCCCAGGGATGTGTAGGTTAGGGTGGATTGGCCGTGCTAAATTGTCCCATAGTGCCCAGGGATGTGCGGGTTAGGGTGGGTTGGCCGTGCTAAATTGTCCCGTAGTGCCCAGGGATGTGTGGGTTAGAGTGGGTTGGCCGTGCTAAATTGTCCCATAGTGCCCAGGGATGTGTAGGTTAGGGTGGATTGGCCGTGCTAAATTGTCCCATAGTGCCCAGGGATGTGCGGGTTAGGGTGGGTTGGCCGTGCTAAATTGTCCCGTAGTGCCCAGGGATGTGCGGGTTAGGGTGGGTTGGCCGTGCTAAA